>NC_072786.1:2309867-2471246 GCF_022539595.1 Amphiprion ocellaris
GGATTTGCACTCTAGTGATTCACAGAGAACTACTCAGGAACTTAGAAGATATCAGTCCTCAGACTGTCTGAAGGTTCAAACTAACAGAGAACTACTCAGGAACTTAGAAGATATCAGTACTTGGACTGTCTGAAGGTTCAATCTAACAGAGAACTACTGTGGGACTTAGAAAATTTCAGCCCTCAGACTGTGTGAAAGCTCAGGTCCTGAGGACTTGGGAGGTCTTGAGGCTTTGGAAAGTCTTGGAACTGAGGGTTCCACCCTCCAGAACAAAGGCTGAAGTCCAGCCTCCAGAGAAAAACGGTCGAGTCAAGACTCGAGTAAAAAAAAACCTCAAAAACGACAAAAAATAGATGACAAATACGCAAAAAAAAGAAGAATTTGTATCTGAGCGAGTAGCTCAGGAGGATAAGAGGAGTGACTACCAAGCGGAAGGTCGCAGGTTCAAGACCCGCCAGTGGCACTTTTCTTTCTTTGTCTTTGTCAGAATTTTGATAAAACTTAAGAAGGGTCTGGTCTTGAACCAGCGACCTGCAGCTCCATAGGCAAATCCTTAACTCACTGAGCTACAGATCAGATACAAAGAAATAAATTCGTCGTCCCTTTGACATCGTAGTTCCTGAAGTGACCACATGGGCAGAGCCAAGGCGGAGTCTGGGTGGAGTCAGGGCGGAGAGTAGGCGGGGAGGTGGGTGGCGGCCTCACCCCTCTACTCCCCCACCTCCCACCACCACCCACCACACCTTCCCCCGCCCGACAAGTTCTTCGAGTCTCCACGAGTTCTTCGAGTCTCCACAGGTTTTCCTCAGTTTCTTGAGTTTCCACCAGGTCGGAGGCAGAACAAGTTGTCATGAAGAGGTGTTGAAGTCGGCCAGGATGGACTGACTTTTTACAGCGACTAGAAGGAAGACCACTAGAAGAGCAGGTCTTTAACCACCATCCATAAAATCCATGGAGTCGCTCCACAGAAATGAAGGGAGGTCAACTTTTATCAACCTCCATCCAGATGTTCAACTTCATATCTTTACTTGGACATTTTTAGCACCACAAACCTTTAGTATCACACTTTATTATCATTTATTAGGACTTTAATGGAATCCACCAGCAGATTTAGTTTTTGTTGACAAACTTTATTCTTGTCGTCGTGGGACTGCAGTATTTAAAACTGTTTCTTCTATTTGACCTCATGTTTATTAGTTTTAGTGGAGAAAGTTTGAATTGTCAATTAGTCTCTTAAAAACTAAATAATAAATTGGATTAGTGAAGAGGTTTAAATTTCTTACTTTGTCATATTTTAAATATGACAAAAAATATAAAAATAAAGTCTTGAGACAATTTGACCTGTAATTGGCATTATATAAATAAAATTGAATTCAAATTGTATGTATCTTGTAATGTTGGAGTAATTCAGCCATATATGTTGGAAAACATATTTTCTTTGTCCATTAATCTGTCGTTTTCTCCAGTAATTCATTTCTTGTTTTGGTTTATAAAATGTCAAACCCAAATATATTCAGTTTACTGTCATAAAAACCAAAAAGATTTACATTCATGATGCAGGAATCAGGCAGTTCTTCACTTTTTATCTTAGTTTAGTCAGAAAGATAGTTGATAATGTGTGAATTGTTGCAGCTTGTGAGCCGTAGAAGGTTTTAATCTTTGGGGCCGAGTGTCAAAAAACATTTAGAAACCAACATCAACAAAACACTCAACAAAGATTTGAACATCATTAAAGGGAAATTCAACTTTTGCATGACAATGTCTAATTAAAGGACATTTATTTCCAACGTAAATGTGTGATATTCATCCTCTGGAGCTTTCTCTTCACATCGTCTTCCACCTGGACTGGTTTGGTCGGGAGCATGTGCAACAAACATTTGAAAAACTGCACTTTAACATCAATGAATGACACTGAAGTTTAATCTCTACATAAATGAGACTGAGTCTGGATGTGCTGCTCTGTCATTAACTCCTAAGTTTAGGGAAAGTTCAAACAAAAGAGGACAGTTCAGATCAGACTTGAGAATGAGCTTATTTTGAACAAACATCTCAGACTTTCTGAGCTTCAGCACCTCTAGCAAGATAATTTAACAAGCAACTCAAGAGATCCAGAAGTTGGAGAGAGTTAGCTTTAGCTGAGCCAAAGAACATGTGGGACGCTAACCTAGCAAACATTTCAGACTTTTCTCTGTGAATTCTGAGAAATAATTTCCTATTTAATGACAGAGCTACACATCTTAACTCAGTCTCATTAAAACAGACTCTAATTCAGTGTCATCCATCCATATTAAAGTGCAGTTACCCAAAATGTTTGTTGCATGAGCTCCAACAAAACCTGTCCAGGTAGAAGGCCACTTTGACAAACAGGAAGTGGACGATTCCAAGCAGATTTACAGAAGGGGGAACCGGACTGTACTAAGTGTGGTCCAGTATAGAGGGGTGTTTTGTGGGTTTTTAAGGCTGATAATTATTATTAGTGAGACATTTGGAGTAGATATTCATTTGCAGTAAATGAAAGTATTTAAAATCTTGGAGTTAAACTTAGAAGAACACAAACTCTAACAGAAAACTTTGTTGTTTTGTTTACAGATGTTAAGTTAAAGGACTTTTATTCGTGACGTATAACCAATCAAATCACTCCAGAAGACAGAGCGACCACAGGTAGATAAAGGTTCAGAGCCAAAGTAGCGCCATTTTTAAATTTATTTATTACCTTAAATCAGTAAAAAATGAAATAATGATAATCAGTAAATCAGTCAGCCCACAATTACTACAATTCTACAATGTATGTCTCTTTCCTTTGACTTGTTATTTGTACAATATACGATGTATATGATGGCGTTTTTTCATACCAAAGGCTATACTATGATGTTTTCTAAGAGACATACGATGCTACTCTGTTTGTTCTGGCTCTGGGCTGCTGCACTCCTCCTCTGTTGTTTTCTGGATTGTACTCAGCTTCATGCCTTCGTCCATCCAGCCTCTGTTGACTCGTCCCACCTGCCGTCTCTGGAGCTGAAGCTGGATTGGAACAGACCAAAGTAAAGTCCAATCACGATGCCAGCTGCCTCTCAATAGGCTCCTTCATCTGGCAGGTGGCAGCACTTCTTCTGAGGGGAAGCTGAGCTGGACCAGCAGAACTTTGGAGATGTGTTCCAGTGGTTGGTGGATGTGTGGGGAGATAGAGAGGGACCTTTGAATTGTTCACAAAGGAAAACAGGAAACCCATTGGTAGTTTTACTTTAGGGTGCTACTGCGGTGTGTTTTGGGGTTTTAAGAGGTGAACAGGAAGAGTTTTTTTTCGTATTGATTATCTTTTACTTTGTTCCTGGTTAGAATGTCCATCAATGTCAACATGAAGTTCACTTTTAGTTCTGTTTATTTTTATTTTACTAACACCCATTTGTTTTTAACCCCCTCACATGTTGTGTTGTTGTAAACTTACTCTTTCAAATAAATACTCGTCTAACCCTCTGGAAACCAGCGTTTAGACTGTTTTTGTGTTGCTCCTCACCTACTGACTGCTGTGGACTAAAGGCTATACTGTGACGTTTTTAGAGCAACATGCTATACTATGATGTTTGTTGGGCGACACGCTATACTATAGGCTTTTTTAATTGACATATTACTGTGACTGTTTTTTGTTTTAGTTTTTTTTTGTTTTTTAGCAACATATTATGAGAATTCGAACAGTTTTAAAAGTTACTATACTTTTACTTGTGCAATGAAATTATTATTCTATGGCATTTTTTAGATGACATATTATACTCTGATGTTTTCTTGAATTACATACTATTTTGACAATATACTGCACTGACATTTTTGAACCACATATCATACATGACAATTTTAGGCAACATCCTATCATTTTGTGCTTTTTGAACCACATAATAATCTATGTTTTGTTTTTTTTTCTTGCCAACATGCTGTACTATGAACTACAGGCCATACTATGTTATTCTTGAGTAAAGCATACTATACTTTGACATTTTCTGAACTACATCCTATACTATGGCGTTATACACAGAGTGCTTTGGTTACATGTTGATTTATAATCTAGATTTTTTTCTGTTTTGTTTTATGACAGGATTACCACAGACCTGACTGTGAACACCGTCGACACCCACCTCAGGGAGATGCTGCCTAAGATCTCAAGGCTGCTTGGTCGTGGTCTTTCTGGCACGTACTCTTCCAAGATGAGCCGGGAAGTTTAACACTGATGGAATGACACCAGGTCTAAGCCGATAAACTTCCAATTCCTCCTCAACCCATAGTCTCTGGGAAACCTACATGGAGTAAGAAAAGTAGACAGAGAAGTAATTAAGTCTGTACACAACATATTAAAAAGAAATCATGCTAATAAATTAAGTACAAAGAACCGAATTCGCCAACATACTGGAGACCAGAGCTATTTAATTTGATAAGTATAACCTTGTTTAGTAACATTTCAATTATTTGAGAGCAGTCCTAAAGAACTGCCTGTAATCCCAATCATAAAATGGGATTGGAGGAAGAACATAGATTGTAATCTGGATATACATGAGTTAGGCTTTATAACTACTATTGGTAGTATTGGTGGTAGTAATAGCAATGTGACTATTTACTACTGCTGCTGATACTGGCACTGCTACTACAACTTGTAATACTATTACAAATGCTGATACTACTTCTACGACTCTAACAGCTGTTTATACTACTACTGCTGCTTGTACTTTTAGTATTACTACTACTGCTTGTACAGCTATACTACAGCTACTATTAATCGTCTGGTATTTGGTTGTCAAGCTGCTAGCTCGCCTTAGCGTTTTGCTAGTGGCTAACTAGTTAGCTCTCATAGACTGGAAGCTCTCAACAAGATTTCACAATGAAAAAAGAGCCAAAAACTATTCTTACCTCTGAAAAGTCATTCCAAGTTTCCTTGTCTCAATCGTACGACGTAGTGTGTAACTGTATGCAGCACAGTGAGCCGGCATACTTCTTGTTTCCGTTTTCACGCCGTCTACATCAACAGAAAGCACTGAAACTTCTCCCCCACTAGCTTAGCCTCGCTGTAGCACCGCAGCTCAAAGGGGCGTGTCCTATCTACTCATTCATATCTATGAGAACAACGGTGGCTGCACATAAGGACGCCTGACGTAGATTAGCTGCGTAAATACCATTATATACAGTCTATGGTAAATACGTATGTGAATCGCATCATTGGCTGCAGCAGCCAGTCACCGGTCACTCACTGACACACATTGAAAAATAGCACAGAATGAATTGTTACGTGTTTATTTTATTTACAATTTAGGTTGGATTTTTTTTTTGTGCGCATCGCAGATTTTCTGTGCGCGGAGACCGTGTCAGCAGTGCGCAACTGCGCACGCGCGCAGTTTAGAGGGAACAGTGCTGCACAGAGGTTATAAGCTGAGGCAACATCAACCACCACCAGAACTGAAGAAGCCTCTTGGATGAGAGATGAAACATCTTCAAGGAACTTTCTTAAAGTCCAGTTGGATTGATTTAAACAACCTTGGATATTCAGAATTGATGATGATGATGATGATGATTTGAGATGGAACATTTCAACTCCACCATAATGAGAGATTATTAGATCTACTTGTCCAATATTAAATATTCTGAATCAATGTCATGATAAGAAATAACAGAGAAAATTTCAAGTTTTTATCTTTAATAGTTTCTGAGATATTGTTGTTCAAACAGCCTCAAATTTAAATGCAAGAAAAAACCTGAGGAAAGTGAGTCGAAGGGCAGTTTCGAAATATGTAGGAAAATATTGAATATATCAAGGTAAAAATTCACAAACATCTTTAGAAATATTCTTAATTTATGCTATTTAAATTTCAGGGAATATCACAGAAATTGCTAAAAAAAATTGATGATAGAATGAAAAATTCTGAACTGATGTCATGATGAGAAATAACTGAATTTTTTAGGTTTTTATCTTTAATAGTTTCTGAGATGTTGTTGTTCAAACGGCCTCGAAATTCAATGTGAGAAAAAATCTGCTGAAAGTGAGTCGAAAGACAGTTTTTTAAAGAAAATATGTTGGAAAGTATTTGATATATCAAGCTAAAATGCCACTGAAAATATTCATAGTTTAGGATAAAAAAGGTTTGAGAGAGAGAAACAGTCGAGCAGAAGAAGATGGAATAATATCTAATCAATCTTCAACAGGATCGTTTGAGAATGGAATTTTATTCCATTTTTTCTCTTTTTGTCATCTTGCTCCTTCATCTTCATCTTTTCAAACACGCCGTCAGACTTTCACACATCAGTAAGTAAAACATTTCTGCTGCAGCATCAGAAAGAATAAGCTTCTCTCCTGTGTAAATGTGAATGAGTCCTTCAGGTAACACTCAGCAGCTTCTATTGCCGCTCACAGTGGTTTGTTTTCCTGCACAGCGTTCGCTTACGTAACGCCTCCTCGGGTCGATCCTCGGGTTTCCTTCAGGACCCACCTCGTCCAGGATGAGACTTTAGCTCCAGATCGCCGTCCGGGAAAAGAAGTTTAAAAAAAAAAAAAAAAAAAAAAAGATGGAATTCTTGCTCGGTTGTGAGCAGCGGGAGGCTTCATCCTGAAATAACTTGGGGTCAACGGTTCGATCATTTCCCTCTTTTGTCCAGAGCGAAGCCACCGTCCTCCCACACAGGCTGAACAATGCTGCAGATACATTCGTCTTCTGGAAACCGGAGGGAGATCTAGACCGATTTAAACCCAGGAGATGTTAGCCGACACGACGCCGAGGGACCGACTGCATCCTCAGACTACAAGTAGTCAATCAGTTTTAAGGAATAAACCTAAAAAATGAGGCCAAAAATGTCTCTTCACATCAAGAATTTAACAGCGTCCAATCAGTATGAATGGATTTCAGTAATATTTTCCATTATCAAGTCATAATAAATTGAATTTTCACGTGTCTAAAAGTCTTTTCTTGGCTGAGAAGGAAGAAACGTCACAAATTTTAGTGGTCACGTCCTTAAAATCCAAAAAGCAACTCATCATCAAAAGCCATTCCAGCCCCTTTTTTAAAACATTTTTCCTCACTTATGGGTTAATTTTTTACTGTAATATAAAGTCCTGTCCTGAGTCCTGAGCAGCTAAGGGATTTCCATGCAGTAACATCTACCGTATACAATTTGTACTAACGATTTATCGATTGTTGACTGATGACACTGCTATTTATCACTCAAAAAAACTGTGAAGAATTTGCATCCCTGGCGCTAACTGGTAAGCTACAGCAGATCTCTAAAGCTTTGGATTTGTAGCCGACAAGCTGCTAAATTCAACACAACCAACAGTCGCCAACCACGAGTGAGAAAAGTTTCGGTTTGAAGGCAAAGTTCGAGTTATTTGACAAAATTGTAAGAAATTTCAGCAGTAAATCTGCTGCCATTATTGCACATTTTCTGCGTGTTCATGGACAAAAACCTTAAATGGGAACAGAACAAACCACCATTTCTCAAGTGTTAAAACTCATTCTTCACCTTGAAAACAACCAACCAGATTTCTCTGGAGTCTTCAACCACTAAAAGTGACCAGATGTCCTGAAGATAATTTGATAAAAACTGAACAAATTCTACTGAAAAGGCTTCGGATGAAGCTCGTACGAGGAAATTCTTTGGGGAAATTTCATCAGCCTCCAAAGTTATGGTTAAAATTTGATCAGTGAGCTGCACTTGGCTGTAGAAAAGTTCCGTATAATCAGTGTCGACAGCAGGACGCTGATAAAAAGCCGAGACGTCCTTCCACTGTGGTCTTAATAATTCAGAAAGACTGAATGTTCCTCAGTGAGTGTCTGCGATTCCAGCTGACAACGATCACAGTCGGCCTGTTTTACACTCAGATCAGAATAAAAAAATCAGCTCCTCGGCCTCAAGTGCAAATTCTCTGTTTCACAGGCAGGAAGTGGAAGAAACAAGACAGGAGCTGGAAGAGAGAAAAGCTCAGCGTTGAACTTTTACTTATTCCTACATGATTATTTTTACCTCATGACTAGAAAACTGGTTTAAACTCCAGTTCTCTGGTGTTTATTGTAAGTCAGTGATATGTCATCGGCAAACAAGAGCTTCAACAGTTAATTAGTTTTCAGATACTAAATTAAACTATTTCTGAGTGATTTTTAAACAAAAACTCTCCGATTGCAGCTTTTAATGTGAATATTTATTGGTTTCTTTCCACTTCTTTTACAATAAACTGAATATATTTAGACAAAACAAAACACCTGTCCTCTTGGAGTTTGGAAAACACTCAATCCATTTTTTCAAAAATAATCATTTTCTGACATTTTACAGAAAAAGCAACAGATTTATTAATTGAGAAGATATTCAACAGATGATTCACCACGGAAAATAATCATTATTTGCTGCTACATTTGGACCAAACTGAAATATTTTAGTGATTTTTGGCTGGATTGTTGTGAAAACTGGTTTTGTGTTCATTCATGACCACAAACAGACTTAACCACAATAAGATTTGTCTTTTTAAACTTTGGGAAACATAAAAAAGACACAACAACCACAAGAACATTTGTCATTTTTAGGAAAGAACAATCATCATTTTTTTTTTGCCATTTTCAATGTTTTACAGATGTCTATATTTCTTTTTACAAAAATCTATTCAATTAATTGAGAAAATAATGGACAGATTATTCGAAAACAAAAAAATAATCAGGAGTTGCTGCTACGTTTAGTAGAAACTTAAATATTTTAGCAGTTATTGGACGAACTGTCAATAAAACTGCCTTTGTCTTCATTTATAACCATGCTTTGTTGCAAACCTGAACAAAAATCAGGCTTCAGTGTTTGATAAAAGTTCCAAATAATCAGTGATATGTTTGAAATGATTGCAGGTAAAAAAAAATACTCCTCGACAAGTAAAAGTACAGAAGTTCTATCAGTGAAAATTACATTAAATATCAATTAATGTGCAAAAACCCTCTTGTGACAGATCTACTATTTGGTTCTGTTGTGTCCAGGTGGACCGATCGATTAGTTATTTGATCAATAAAATGTCAGAAAATGCTGAAGACCGACATGACAAATGTTTGGTTTTGTTCACAGTCCAAAGCTATTCAGCTCAGGAGGAAAGAAACTAAAAACTATTCACATTTAGAAGCTGCAAACAGAGAACTTAGACTGTGGTCTGCAGGTGTTCTGGTGGATTAGTTGGTCTAATCAATCATTAGTTCTACATCAGCAGCGTTTCTGATTGGGAGTTTTCTGTCTAAACTGGTTAACGTTCACTGAGAGTTTACATGGAGTCGACTCCAAACTAACTACAGTAAAGAAGTTGTCTGTGTTTCTGCATTTTGTTTGAAAAGTTGTGTGTAAACTTCACAATCAGCAGCTCACCAACAACCAACACCTGCACCCTGGAAAAACTTCTTGCTTTTTTTTTTGCCTATAAAAATTCCTGAACTTTTAAATTAATTGTTATTCTTCATCTTAAATCCTTTTGGAATGATCTTGTTTCTTAGAAATACTCATGTTAATCTGATGTCTTTTTGTTTTCTGGAAATTAAACAGTTTTAATTACTGGTCAGGTTTCTTGACTGAAACTCACAGAATTCAGTTCCAAGATTAGAACTATAGCAAAGAGAGTCAAAATGACTGGAAAACACGACTACAGCACTGATGTAATTAAACAAAACTAGGACATTGGAGCTAAAAAAAGGTTTAAAAAACTCAAAACCACTGCAAAGACAGTTTAAACGGCTTCATAGAGACACAAAACAGCTGCAAAGAGAATCAGAATGACAGAGAAGATTCAAAATGATGAAATACAAGACGACTATGAGGTCAGAAATGGAGATAAACCAACTTCAAACAACCGCGAAGAGACAGTTATTTTCTGGATTAATCAATGATCTGTTTTGCCTGTAAAAATATTAAAAAATAATGAAAAACGCCCGTTATAATTTCCAACATTCTACTCAATAATTACCACAAAGAGACTCAAAACAACCAAGAACAGACATAAAATGACCAAAAACAATCAGAGAGCAACTACAAAGAGATACAAAACCCTCTCCAAAGAGACGCACAATGACCTCAGATACGAAACACAACCAGAGAGAATCGAAATGACCACAAAGAGACACATAACCACCAGAAAGAGACACAAAAATGCCACACAGTTAAAACAACCAAAGCAAAGTTAAGTAATTACAGAGACACAATCCAAACCACTAAGAACCTTAAAATGACCATGGACAGAGATGCAAAACAACAAAAAAGAGACACAGAATGACCACAAATGAACTCAAAACAACTGCAAAGACTTATAACAACCACAAAGAGATTCAAAACAACAAAGAAGAGACACAAAATGATCCCAAACAGTCAGAAAACAACCACAATAAGATAAAAAAAAACTCCTAGTAAGAGATGCAAAATGACCTCAGATACACAATATAAGCAGAGAGAATTGAAATGACCACAAAGAGACACAGAAATGCCACAAAAAGACTTGAAACAACCACAAAGAGATTAAAAAAAAAAAAACAGAGAAAAGTGAAATAATTGCAGACACACAATCCAAACTACCAAGAACCTTAAAATTACCACAGACAGAGATGTAAAACAACAAAAAAGAGACTCAAAATGACCACAAATAACTGCAAAGATTAAAACCACCATAAAGGGACACAACATGATCGCAAAGATTTCAAATAACCACAAAGAGACTCAAAGAAAGATGTTTCAAATAAAGATTGTGCCATTTTAAGGAGTAATTTATTAAAGAAAACCCAAATATGTTCAGCTTTTGTTGAGATCAAGAACAACCAAAAGTTCTGAGTAAATTTCTCAAAGACTCAAAACTTTGTTAATCAAATTTACGACTCTGAAAAGTCTTTTTTAAGGGGAGTGAACTCAGGACTTTAGGGTTTCTGAATGTGGTTGAAATGTGATGAAGGTGAATAAGATCAGCCAAAGAGGAATTTCAGACCCAGACTGGATCTAAATCTGAACCAGTTTCTATCATCCTGAAGGTATAAAATGTTGGACACCCTGAACTAACCGTAGTAAATCTGATTAGAAATCTAAAAGACTCACTCACCTATCGTCAGCAGTCCCATCAAACTTTTCCACTGGCCTTTACTGAGTTCTACTGGGCTCTTCTGGTCTGTCCTGGCCTGCTTTGGTCTGCTCTGATTGGTTCTCTGGTCCGGTGCTGGTCTCGGCCTGGTTCTGGCTCTGGTTTCTGATCCTGGTCCAGCCCGAGGTGCCTGGTTCCTGGTTGGTTTTTGAGGTGTTTCTTTGGCGTAGAAGACGAGCCGTACTTTTCTGCAGCAGGTGAAGTATTTTCTGCGGTTCCTCTCGTACCTGCAGTACACGGTGAAGAAGTACTTTCCGTAGTACTACTGGCGTACGGTCGTCCTGCAGGGGAGTCTCAGAGCTTCAGACGGTATTCTGGGAGCTGCCCTGCCCATCCTGTAGACAGGGAGGAAAAGGGGGAGGAAGAGGAAGGCAAAGGAGAGGGAGGATATGGAGGAGGGGGGGAAGGAGGACAACATGTCAGGAGTTTAAACCTCCACAATTACACAATGTGAAGCCGTTAGCATGGCAACCGGCCGAGCGAGGCAGCGTCCACCTCACCGCTGCTAGTATTATGTAAAGTTTTACATATTGATTTATTTCTCTGTTTCTATTCTGAGCTGAGCGCTAAAACGTGAATCGACTGAGGGCCTCACTGCAGCAGATCAGGGCTTAGCTTCCATTAGCAGCTAGCATTTATGACCAAATCAGTGTTTCTGACCGCAGACAAAGACTCAGGATCTCAATCATGACGTCTGAACAGCGGGATTGTCTGTGAGAGCTGCAAATCACAGTTATTTACATCATTGATGATTTCCTGGATTAACTGATTGTTTGTTTGGCCCGTAAAATAGCATAAAATAATAAAAATGGTCTGTTACACTTTCAAACATGGTGCTGAAAACTCAAAAATGACCTGAAAATGACTGAAAACTATCACAAAGTAACACACAAAGACTATAAAGAGCCACAAAACTGCCACAAAAGCACAAAACAATTAAAAAGAGATGCAAAGCGACCCCAAAGGTGTCAAAGAACGACCACAAAGAGACAAAAAATGACCACAACGTGACACAAAATGACCACAGAGGCAAAAAATGACCACAAAGAACTACAAACTGACCACAAAGAGTCACAAAATGACAATAAAAAAACACAAAATGACTAGAGAGACGCAAAATGACCATAAAGAGACACAAAACAACTAGAAAGAGACAGAAAATGACCACAAATAGACAAACTGAAAACAAAAAGACTCAAACTACCAAAGAGACAAAAAAATAACCACAAAAAGATGCAAAACGTCTACAAAAATACTCAGAAAGACCAAATTAATATTAAAAAATTAGTGGGGGGACGCGATAAAAAAATTTAATCTAATTAATTAAAGGCTTTGTAATTAATTAATCGCAATAATTGCAGTTTTGTCAAATAGCAATATTTGACACAATAAATGAAGTTTTTCAATTCAAATAAAACTGTGGTTGACAGTTGAATCAATGAATAGACATATATGTGTTTATAATTTAAAATTTATTTAAAGAAGGAAAATGGGATGTATAGAAAAAAGTGATTCTGATGACTTAAAGCCTGAATTTAGTTGTTTTTTCCACTGTATGGCACATAAAATCAGCATAAGTAGTTCAAGGAGCTTCAGAAAGTTGAAAATCCAGAGATTCATTCTGTTTTCATCTTTTCTGGGTCTGATAAATGGTGTAATTTTGATGGTTCTTTTTATAGGAATATCAATTTTTATTTATGTAATTTTTTTATAAACAAAAAGTTTATAATGAAGTTATTAAAAGAGATATTTTTGTTGTTTAGGTTATTCCTCCTCCAAGGAGGCAGAGCCTCGACGGAGTAAAAACTTAAACCACAAAAATGTTTCATTTCTATTTATCTGCATTTTTCATCTGTCTGCTACATTCACAGATTACTGCAAATCTAAGTGCAATTATAGCGATTTTATTCAACATTTTAAGACTTTCTGTAAACTCAAGCACTGTATAGAAAAGTGGTCTATTATGGGATGGCTACACCGTTAGCCGTTAGCATGACTCGTAGCTAACGTTAGCTCTGGTGCTAACAGCAACATGTTTTACATTGAGGTGATACCATCGGCTTGAAGTGACACAGTGATCAGAAAACTCTTTGTTGTACAATTTAAACACAACCAGGCTTTTATCCAAGCTGCCATCAGGAAGATTTTTAAAAGAAAACTTTCTGTCCAACAAGCTCAATCTCATCTTCCTTCACTGTTCACCAGAGCCTGACTTCACTCAGTACTTCCTGTGCTTCTTCTTCATGGCTACAAACAGACTTTAGGTTCATTACCGCCACCTACTGGGCTGGAGTGTTCATCAGAGTTGAACTGAGGAGGGTGCAATCAATTGCGTTATTACTTTTAAGGCATTATTTTCGCGGTAATTAATTAATCGAAATTAACGCGTTAAAGTCCCAGCCCTAAAAAAAATGTGACAAAAAGATTCCATTCTTCACGTTTTCGTGGCGAATGCGAAGGTTCCAGTCAAATCCATCTTCTGTTTCTCTTTGGTTTCACAATAAATGAGATGAAGATTTAAAAATTTTCTAGAGTTACTTGAGTCGTGATATTTTAAAACACAAGTAGAATGTGTCACTGCTAACCTCCATCATCAGTGGTGCCTTTAATTCAATAATGAAGTGACTCCTTACAGGGTCGGTAGTTTAAAGTAAAATCCTTCTGTCCAGGAGGATTTAACGTATCAGCACTCATCTAACAGAGTAAATCATGTTACTGCCACTGTGAGAATTTAATTCACTTACTTTAGACCCTAAGACGGCATCTACACAAACAAAAACTGACTGAGATAATCAACGGTGGAGAATTTAAATTGATCTAAGATCTAAATTGATCTTGAGAGAAGAGCTGCCTTGAGGATAAATTAACCTGTTAGCCTTATACTTAACTCATACAAAAACAACTTTTAGACATTAAACTGCAAGACAGAATATTCCAATATATGTAAAAGTTGTGCACTGCTGTTTTATGCTATTCAATGAATGATTCACACATACTTTCATTGTTATTTTTCTTAAATGTAGCATGTCTGAGCTACTGGATACTGGGAATTTCCCCAAGGGGACAAATAAAGTCTCTATCTTGTCCAATGTAAATCTGTAAGTGTGAATCATATTTAGCCATCTTATCATATATTGTGTGTGTAAACTCTCCTAAAAATGTAGAATAAATGTAGTAAATGTACTTATTTACATTCAAATTAAAGGTACAGATGACTGCTTAGTAGTTGCAACAACGCCGCCACCACACCGCTGTTCATCATGTTTGCTTAGCCTGCTAGCAGCCAACTGTTAGCTACCTGTCAGCTTATGCTACAGGCGGTCAGCTGGTAGCCCGCTAACCGCTAACAGCATGCTAGCCAGCTGGCCTGTCTGTGAGACCACCACGTTTCTACAGCAACGCAGGAGGACATGTTGGAAAGGAGAGCACAGTTTTGAAACAAAACAAAAAAGAAGACTTGACAATGATTAGAAGTCACTTCCTGTGACTCACACTTCCTGTTTCCCGTCTAGGTTGCCAAGGAAACGGATGTTTGGCAGGAAAAAGTTGAGAAGGCTGGACGGCACTGATAAAAAACACACAAACACACTCGCATTTGTACTTCTGTCTTTGTGAGCACCCTCACTGGCAAAGTGAAGCCTGAAGCTCAACCTGAAAACAGCCACATTACCAAGTGAGGACCAAATAAAATGTCCTCAAATAATTAAAAACTCCCTTTAGTCCTCCTGATACCAAGTGAGGACTTGAAAAAAATGTCCTCACATAGTCAACAAACTGACATTTGTCCTCAGAATGACAGCTGTACAGGAACACATATATTATATACCCGCCATGTTGTCAAATAAGGACCCAATAAAATGTCTTCTGTAAGTCCTCACAGCGCTAGCTGTACAGGAACACATGTTGGTACTTTTGAGGATTCTCAATCACAAACTAAACCCTGAACCCTTAAAAATCACAGTCAGAAAGTGAGGATCTGATAACACATCAATCTACAAATGATATCCTCACAATGATAGTCAGACAAGACCACACACACTTTATCTTAATGTATATTTGATCCTGTTGGTGCGTTTTGTTTTGAACTTTCTATTGTAAATCCCTGTTGAATCGTACATGAGTAAAATGAACTTTAATTGATTTTTTAAAAATGTTTCTTATTGGTAAAAAGCAACATCAAGTGTATAAAGGATCTATGTATGTGCCTTAAAGCTCGATTATTGTCCAAGAACTGTTTGAACACATCAGTGAGCTGCACTGTTTCACTCTATATTTATTTAGAAACAGCTCCACGCACTGACAACAGCGATCACTTTCACGTCTAATTAAGGGTTATAGCGGCTCTATGGGAGGCTGCAAATCGATCACATGCTATGAATAATGACACGCAGAGAATAAAGTGCCTTGGACAGAAATATTCTGAGACGACTGCTTTGTTTATAGTTGACTTAGTGAACTGAAGCACTTTAAACTGCTTGTGACTGCCCGAAAAATCTGCATAAACTTAAGTATAAGTTTACATAATTGCTGTACACAACAACTATAAACTGATCTGTTGCTTTAGCACTACTTAGCGCTATTAGCTAACCCTTAATGAATAACTCAGGGTTAATTTGACCTGCTGTGTTTCCCAGTACTGTCTCTATGCTAACTTTGCTTTTTCACCTGTATTGTAGAGTCACAGAAACAAGAACAACAAATGTCCTAAATAACCTGGAACTTGTCCAAAATTATTTCAAAATTGCCCAACATGACAAACACTTGCCAAAATTCACTCGAAATGTTTCCATAATGGCTCCAACTTTGTCCAAAAATGACTCAGAAATTACACAACATCAGTCCGAAATGAGAAACAGCTGACTAATGTGACTCAAAAGGTTTCAAAATGACTCAAATTTGCCTCCAAAATGACTCATTAATTACAGAAAAGTTTTCCATAATAAGAGTCTGACTTTGTCTGAAACATCTCAAAAATGGTCTAGAATGACTCAAAAATTGTCCAAAATGACAATACCATGTCCAAAATCACTGCAAATTTGTTCAAAATCACTGAAAGCATTTCCACAACAACTCATTAAATACTAATAAACTTTTCAAAAATAAGAGTCTGACTTTGTCTGAAACATCTCAAAATGGTCTAGAATGACTCAAAAATTGCCAAAAATGGCAAAACTTGTCCAATATGACCAGAAATGTGTCTAAAATCACTCGAAATGTTTCCATAATGGCTCAAATGGCCAAAAAAATGACTCAGAAATTACTCAACATCAGTGTGAAATGACAAACGCTTGTCTAATATGACTCCAAAATGGCTCAAAACCTGCCCAAAATAACAAAAACATGTCCAAAATGATTGCAAATCTTACCAAAATTATTCAAACTGTTTCCAAAATGACTCAAAATGACCAAAATAAGAGTCTGACAATGTTTGAATCATGGTCAAACAATGGCCCAGAATGATTCAAAAATGATCCATAACAACATAAATTTGTCCAATATGACTAGAAATGTGTCCAAAATCACTCAAAAATGTTTCCAAAATGACTAAAAAAAAGGCTCAAAATAACAAGTCCAAAATCACTGCAAATTTGTCCAAAAATGATTCAAACCATTTCCAAAATGATTCAAAATGACCAAAAGAAAGAGTCTGACAATGTCTGAAACATCTCAAACAATGGTCTAGCACGACTCAAAAATGATCCAAAATGACAAAAACATGCCCAGTATGACTAGAAAATTGCCCAAAATGACAAAAACATATCTAAAATCACTGCAAATTTGTCCAAAATCAAACTGTTTTCAAAACAAGTCATTAATTACACAAAGCTTTTCAAAAATAAGAGTCAGATTTTGTCCAAAACATTTCAAAAATGGTGCCCAAAAATGACAAAATGTGTCCAATATGACCAGAAATGTGCCCAAAATTACTCAAAATGTTTCCATAGTGGCTCAAACTGTTCAAAAAATAACTCAGAAATTACTCATCAGTCCGAAATGAGAAAATTCTGCCTGATATGACTCAAAAATTGCCCAAAATAACAAAAATGCATCTAAAATCACTGCAAATCTGCCCAGAACTATTCAACATGTTTCCAAAATGGCCAAAACCAGTCTGACATAATCCAAAACATCTCAAACTGTGCTCTAGAATGACTCAAAAATGACCCAAAACAACATAAACTCATCCAAGAAGACTAGAAATGTTTCCAAAAGGACTCAAATGTTTTGACGAGATGAGTCACAGTCCGTCGAGGATGTCCTGAACGACAGCTTCCCTCTGGTGTTCAGCACTTACTGGAGCTGCAGAGTGGGAGTAGTGACCCGTGTGAAATCTAACAAGCAGCTCTGATAAACATGGAGGAGATGGATTTTCACCTCCCCAACATCCGGCCAGACGCTCGGCTCTCCAGAAATGTTTCAAATGATTCATGCAAAAGTCCGTTTTCTTCAGAAAGCTGCGGGGATCTCGTGGTCGAACTCCATTTTCTCGAATCTCCACAACAGAACTGAAGACGTTCACAAGAGCTGCATTAATGTGAAATACAGCAGAATGACCAGAATCACCTAGAATCCCCCTAAAATTCTGAAAACAACTTAAACCGTCCTGAAAATACCAACACCACAACAACTGGAGCCAATGGGGTGCCAACTCCAAGAACAAAACCCTTTTTAACAAAAAAACAGGTAAATATTAAACTGTTTGTCTGAATTCCAAGCAGTTTCTGGGTATTTTTTGTACCTGTCACATTTTTCTAACTATGTTGGAAGTCTCATCATGGAGACTTTGGTTTGTTCTCATTTGTAACTTTATGGAAAATCAGCAGCTAAATGTAACATTTATGTGGTTAATTTCAGTTAGAAATTCCCCAAAATGAGAAAAATGTGTCCAAAATGAGTCAAACTTTGTCCAAAATCAACCAAGTTTACACAAAAAGTGCTCAAAAATGCTTTTAAAAATTGCCTAATGGACAACAAAGTGTAGAAAATGTCATAAAATTTGACCAAATGCATAAAAAGACTCAACAATACTGGACAAATGCAGGCTCCACACACTGTAGACATTAAACTATTTCCATGTTACCAGTCTCTACAAACTGTTCCCCTCTACTCTGCTCATTATCTGTAGAAAGATGTTTCACTATGCTGAATGTATCGTCAACAATTTGCAATTAAACCAGTAGGTTTTACTTTCCTTTTGACCAACGTTGCATAAAATTTCTCAACATTACTTACAACTTGTCAAAAATAGGGTGTAATTTGTCCAAAATGACTAAAAAGTTACCTGAAATGTCTTGAAAACCATCTAAAATAACACAAAAAATGTCCAGAATGACTTGAAACTTGTACAAGATTATTAAAAATCTGCTGGAAATGTCTTAAGAATTGTCTAAAATTACTCAAAATTTGACCAAGTGCAAAAAATTGTCCAAAACTACTCCATATAACACAAGAAGAAAGATGTTTCACCATCACGCTGAATGTATCTCCAACAACTTGCTCCTCTGTTCACTGTTTCTGAGCCGAGCTGCATTTATTTTATTCATCAGTAGCTTTGATTTTTCTCTTCAGTCTCTCTGCCTGCCGTTTATTTTCCCCAAATTCCTGAAAATGTGCAAAACCTTCAGGAAGAAAATTCCAATAATTCCTTAAAAGTTTCCTTTAAGTTCTTTTTTTTTTTTTTAAATCCCCCAAATTTGGCAAAAAAATTCTTGTAAATCTTTTTTTAAAATTAGTTAAAATCTTCCAAAAAATGAGTAAAAATATCTAAATTGATTACATATATATCAGTAAAACTTCTGATATTTATATAAGATACATTTTTAACATTTCTTTTTTTCTATCAAAAAATGTTGAAAATCTGGACATCAGAAGTTTCACTGTGAAAATATTATTTTTTCCACATTTTCCAACTTTAAAAGGGGTCAGTTTTGACCTGCAGGACGACACGAGGGTTAAATATTGTGATTTGACAAAATCACAATATTGTGGAAAAATTGTGACATTCAAGAACTGTTGGAAAACTGAAAATTCTTTCTGTTTTTAAGGTTTCTGGCTGATAAACTGGTTTCCACACCTGATTGTGGGTTCAGAGGGTAAAAATGTTTTCCTACTCTGGTGGTCTGATGTTCACTTTCCTCACTGGTCGGGTGTGAAAGCGTTCGTCTTTTCTGCAGTAATTAGATGATAATGAGCAGCTGAGAGGGTTTACATTCATTACGACGGTGTTGAACGGCACTCTGAATCCAAACGGAGCTTTAGGTGGATTTAAATCTGTGCAGCGGATCACCAAAGATGCATTTCATTGTTAGGTGTGAACAAGATGTGTGTCCTGGAAACGTAGCTCCCCTGGCCATTACCATGGAAACCAATGGCAGGAGCTGATAATACACTCTGTATTCTCTCCTCTCTGACACACACTTTCTCTTGTCAAGTTTCGCACATCACTGGGAAACTAAAAACCAGAGAATCTGGTCGGTTTCCTTCTCCTCACGCCGAGCGAAACCACCAGAACAATCCTGATTTCAGATGAAAATGATGAAAATGACAACAAAAAACACGAAACGACCACAAACAGTTATAAAATAACCATAAAAACACACAAAATGACCACAAACAGATGCAAAATAGCCATAAAGAGACACAAAATGAACATAAAAATGCTAAATAATTTGCCTGTTTTGCAAAGAGACGCAAAGAGAACCAAATGACCACAAATAGTCATAAAATAATTATAAAAAGACACAAAATGACCCCAAAGAGATGCAAAATGACCACTAAAAAACGGCCACAAAAGGTGCAAAGCTGTCAGGTGTGCAGCAGCAGGTTCTAGATAGGCTCCGCCTTCTCCTTCAGCAGCAGCTGTTCCAGATTCACAATCAGTAATCAGCAGGAGCAGGAGCAGGTGGACTCTGCCTACCAGCATTCATCCCCACAGCACCTCCGTATTGATTTCAAACTTCTTTTATTTGTTTTTAAATGCCTCCATGGTTCGGCCCCCTGTACCTGTGATCTGCTGGTTCACTACAATCCGTCTCGTTATTTTGCATGCCAGCAATATTTCTGTTCTAGCCTTTTGTTCTTGTAGTATATTTGTTCCTGAAATAGTCTGGCTTTTGTGTAGATTATTGTCTCTCTTTTGTGTTGGTGCCAGTCCAGTCAGATTCTCGTTTTGGTATTTAGAATTTTTACATCCCTGCCCAGGTGTTGCCTGCAGTGGGTTCGTCCCTTGTTTTTGTAGTTCCCCTCTAGTTTGTTCCTCCCGCCTCTAGGAGCGATATTGAGTAAACTACCTTCTTCCTTCAGATCGTCTGCTTCCGGTAGTGTATTCCGGTTTAATTCTGTAAACACATTCGCTGTAATTAACTGTTAAATCTGCACCAGGTTGTCTCCTTCTCTTTCCTGCGCCTCCTAGAAAATGTATCACAAAACAACCTTAAAGAAACAGAAAATGACCACAACCAGTCATAGGATAACCATAAAAACACACCAAATGTCCACAAAAATGTCAAACGACCTTAACAAGATGGAAAACAACCTTAAAAAAACACAAAATGACCAAGAAGAGGCACGAAACAACAGCACAGAGAACCAAATGACCACAAAGAGATGCCTCCTTCTCCTCACGCTGAATGAAACCATGAGAACGATCCTGATTTCAGGTGAAAATAATGAAACCGTCAGCAGCAGGGAGGTCGTCTGATCGTCACAAATTCATCCGACATCCAGCCGGAGTCACAAAGAACCAACTTCATCCATAAAACAACAGTTAAAACCAGTTATAGCAGGAAACTCAGTCATCCAGAGGCCATCGAGTCATCCAAGGTTCCTCTTAAAACCGGTAACCCAACCCTAACCAGTCGCTCTGAGCTGCAACTGTTCTGGTTTATCAACATTTTTAACCCTCATCTTTTGAACAATTTAATGTTCATTTATAGATTTTGCCAGTTTTGAAGAATTTATTTACATGTTGACCATATAAAGACAGCTGATTTTTCGCAACATTTTGCAGACGTGTTTTCGTAACTTTACTACTGTTTCTGTACTGAAGAGATTTTATCATGTTAAATTACTAAACATCAGTTTCTAAAAATGACTTCAAAAGCAGTCAGAAAATCCCCTAAAGTTTGCCAAAAATCACTCAAAATTTGTCCAGAATAACTCGAAATGACTTGAAAACTGCTTGAATTACAAGAACTTTTATGAAGTGACTCAAAATATAAGACTTGTTCAGGATGTCTCAACATGAGTCCAAAACTATTGAAAAAGTTAGTCCAAAATGAGTCATAATTTCTTCAAAACTGTCTTAAATGGCTAAAACTTGAAACTTAACTCGAAATTTGTTCAACATGACTCTAAATTTGTAGAAAATCCCTTAGAACTTTCTGTATTAAATTGAATGGAGTCCGCAGATAAGGAGCTAACCAAAGCTTAACAAGAGTCAAATTACTATTTTTTTGTTTTTACAGTGCATAAAACATCAGAAAACCATGAAAAACATAAGAGACACCATTAAACATCCAAACCCTAAAATATTCTTGAAAGGCAGTGAATTCTCACATTTAAGAACCTGGAACCGACTAATTTTGGGGATTTGTTGTTTCGAAAAAGTCGGAACTGATTATTGAAAACGTTGATTAAATTCCCTTGCTGCAGATCTAACATCAGAATAAACACAAGACTTTACAACTTTCTACCATCAGTTAGTTTCAGGCTTTTAGTGGGGAAGTATAAAGTCTGATCCATAAGAAGAAGGAGGAGTTCTGAAACACCAAATTCATTTTAAGACATTTATAATATAACAAAGAGTGATTTAATACCTTTTTAATGGACAAAAAAAGAAAAAAAACCTACAATAAAGCTGATTACTTCTTCATGTTTACAGTCGAGTCCATAGAATTTGGACACTGATTTTGTTTTCATAGTTTCGCCTCAACAATGGGTTTAAAATAAAGCAAATAAGCCATGATTGAAGTGGAAACGTTCACCTTTAATTCAAGGGGTTTAACGAATGTATCACTTTAGACTGTTCAGGAATAACAGCTGCCAATATAACTGGACAAACAAACAAAGAAATAAATATTAATTAGGATTATTTTTTAACAGGTCCTTTGCACTCAGTGACTGTCTGAAGTCTGGAACATCACCACATGCTGAGTTTACTCCCTTAATTAAAGCAAGAAAATTAACATACGCAATTAATGCAATCTGGGCCTGTGTATGGATTACTGAACGAGGTGCCTTGAAAACAACCACAAAGAGACACAAAATAACAACAAAGAGATGCAAAACTACCATAAACACAGACAAAAATGACTATGAAGAGATGAAAAATGATCACAAAAAGTGCAAAACAACCGCAAAGCAACAAAAAACGACCAAAAAGAGACGCAAACCAACTGCAAAGAGAACCAAATGACCAAAAAAACAATGCAAAACAGTCACAAGCAGTCACAAAATAACCACAGAGACAAAACAACCACAAAGAGATGCAAAACAACCAAAAAGACTCACAAAATGACCAAAGAGATGCGAAACAACCAGAAAGAAACAGGAAATGACGAAGACGAGACGCAAAACAACTACAAAGAGAATCAAATGACTGCAAAACAATGCAAAACAATCACTAAGAAGTGTAAAATAACCATAAAAAACACAAAATGTCCACAATGAGACGTAAACAACCATGAAGAGACAAAAAATGAATATGAAGAGATGCAAAATGACCACAAAAAATGCCAAACGACCACAGAGAGACGCAAAACAACCCTGTAGACTCATTTTGACTGCTCAGTTTCTCATGTTTATACCAAGTTATTTTGTGATGGCAGCTTCTTAAATGTACATTTTTTGTGGTTTCTTTCATCTTCTAAGACGGTAAACTGAATATCTTTGGGCTTTGGGAAACAATAATGGATGTTTTTCACCATTTTCAGACATTTTAGAAACCAAACAGTCGAGAAAATGATCAATAAATGACTTAATGAAAAGAATTATTAGCTGCAACCTTAACAGCAACAACCCATAATGCAATGCTCCCTGTGGAGGACCGTGTTTCATTGGTGTTCTAGTCTGACTCACCGGATGTAAACTTCAGGTATAAACCTGCCATTGGCTGCTCATTTCATGCAGATTTCAGATTTTCCCTTATGTTTTCTGCATAGGACTATTTCTAAAACACGCTTTTCTATGGGAAACAACCAAAGTCCTTCTTCCTCTTTTCTTCTCTTAGCTCCGCCCACTGCGATTGTGATTGGTTTAAAGAAATACAATCAATCCAAAGCATCTTTTTCCCCCATAGCAGAATGATAGTGAGGTGAAGTCAGACCATTCTACACTATAGAGTTAGAGAATGATAGTGAGGTGCAGTCAGACCATTCTACACTATAGAGTTAGAGAATGATAGTGAGGTGCAGTCAGACCATTCTACACTATAGAGTTAGAGAATGATAGTGAGGTGCAGTCAGACCATTCTACACTATAGAGTTAGAGAATGATAGTGAGGTGCAGTCAGACCATTCTACACTATAGAGTTAGAGAATGATAGTGAGGTGCAGTCAGACCATTCTACCCGACAACATTTCAGGACAATAGTGAGGTGCAGTCAGACCATTCTACTCTACAGAATTGTAGAATAATAGTAAGGATAGTGAGGTGAAGTCAGATTATTCTACACTACAGAAATGCAGTCAGACCATTCTAATCTGCAAAACTGACTGGCTAAGTGAGACCGCTGATACCACCAAAAACAAAATCTGATGCTGTGAATGCTACCTCTGATAAAAGACGATTCCATCTTTTCCAAACTGAATTCCGTAATAAAAAAATCACCTCAGACCAAACCTTTTAAATTAAAGACTAAACCTGCAGATGTTGCAACATCCTGACATGGATTTAAGAAAAAAACACAGATGCTGCTGCAATCTGTGCATTTAGCTGCCTAGCTATTGCTAACACAGCAGTTTAACCTCTGGCCATCGCCGCCTGCCTCGGTAACGTGTTGCCGTGACAACTGTGCGACATTCGGGAGTCGCAAAAGAAGAATCAGAATCTCCACTTCCTGTTCCTGTTAAAAGTGTTTGATTTTTAATTATTTATTTATTTTTTTGGATGAGGGGGGCAGATCACGTCTTCAGATAGTCGGTCTGAGAATACGGCCTACACACTGCTGCTGCTGGCTTATATAACACACACATAACACACGCACAACACAACACACACACACACACGTATACATATATATATATATATAACAGACACACACACAGTGAAGTGATGCTGGAGGAAACCGGAAATAAGACGAGAGAGAAGGAAGGAAAGAGAGAGAGAGAGAGAAAGGGCAGCTGAGGAGACGAAGGATTAAATAAGAGATGAATGGGAGGAGAAGAAGAAGAAGAAGGGGAGGAATAAATGGAAAGATCAGAGGAAGGAAAAGGTGAGAAGAAGAAGAAGAGGAGGAAACAGGATGAAAGATAAAAAGAAAAGAGTGTTAAAGGAAAGATGGAAGAGAAAAAAGAAGAAATGAAAAGGAAATGAGCCGAATGAAGAGGATGAAAGAAGATAAATGGAGAGATGAAAAGCAAAGATGGGAAAATGAAAGGAAAGAAAAGGAAGGAGGAAAAAATGGAAAGAAGGAAAGGAAATAATGAAAGGAAAGGAAATGACGAAAGGAAATAAGGAAAGGAGAGAAAATGAAAGGCACATTAAGGAAAGGAAATAAGAAAAGGAAATAGGAAAGGAAATAACGACAGGAAAGGATATAAGGAAAGGAAAGGAAAAAATGAAAGGAAATAAGGAAAGGAAATGAAATAAGGAAAGGAAACAATGATAGGAAGGAAATAAGTAAAGGAAAGGAAATAAGAAAAGAAAAGAAGGAAAGGAAATATTGAAAGGAAAGGAAATAAGGAAAGGAAAGGAAATAAGGAAAGGAAAAAATGACTGGAAATAAGGAAAGGAAATAAGCAAAGGTAATGAAATAAGGAAAGGAAACAATGATAGGAAGGAAATAAGGAAAGGGAAGAAAAGAAAAGAAGGAAAGAAAATAATGAAAGGAACGGAAATATGGAAAGGAAATAAGGGAAGGAAATGAGGAAAGGAAATAATGAAAGGAAATGATGAAAGGAAAGGAAATAAGGAAAGGAAATAAAGAAAGGAATGGAAAAAAGGAAAGGAAATAAGGAAAGGAAAGGAAATAAGGAATGGAAATAATAAAAGGAAATAAGGAAGAGGAAATAATAAAAGAAAGGAAATAAGGACAGGAAATAAGGAAAGGCAAAAAATGAGGACAGGAAACAAAATAGGAAGAAAGAAGGAAAGGAGATAAGGTAAGGAAAGAAAATCATGAAAGGAAATGAAATGAGGAAAGGAAATAAGGAAAAGTGTTTAAAAGAGGGAAGGGAAGAAGGAAAGGAAATAAGGAAAGGAAATGAAATAAGGATAAGATAGGAAAGGAAAGCGGAGAAGTAAAATATGGAATGAAAGAAGGAAATGACAGGAAGAGGAAATAAAGAAGGAGGATGCTAGGAAATGAGAGAAAGAAGGAAGGAAAAGAAAGATGGAAAGAGGAGGAGGAGGGAAGGAAAATGCATCAGGACAGAAAAAGAAATGAGAAGAGATGAAGGGAAATGAAAGGAAGAGATGAAGAAGATGAGGAGATGGAATGAGGAAATCGAGTCGGGAGAGAAATGAAAGGAGGAGAAGTGAAAGGAAAGATAGGAGGAGACGAAGAGGAAGGAAAAGGAGGAGAACCCAAAAATAAAAAACAGAAGGGAAGGAGACGATCGGAGGATAAAAAGGTAAAGTAAAAAGAAAACGTAGTCACGACTTTAAAAGTTACAGAGCGCAAGTGACCGACACACACACACACCTACACACAAACACACACCTACACACAAACACACACACACAACATCGCAACACACATAAACACACACATCTAACGAACACACAGAGCTGCAGAGGAAAAGAGACTCACCCAGAAGATCAGCGACTCCATGATGATAAACTGAAAAGAAAATGATGGAGAGGAGGAGTAGGAGGAGGAGGAAGAGGAGGAGGAAGAGGAGGAAGAGGAACAGATGATGGAGGATGGAGGAAAGAGTATCTGGAGACGAAAAGAGAAGAAGAAGAAGAAGGAGAAGAAGAAGAGGAGGGAGAGAGAGGGAGGGAGATGAGTGGAAGGCTGGTCGGTTCAGCCCACACACTGCTAGCATGACACACACTCAGTGGACGCCAGTGTGTGTGTGTGTGTGTGTGTGTGTGCACGTGTGAGCATGCACGTTGTCTCCCACTCCAATGCGTGGGTTAGAAAACACACCTCTCTCTCTCTCTAGCTCTCTAGCTCGATCTCTCACCGAGAGCTAAAGAGAGCTAGAGAGAGAGAGAGAGAGAGAGAGTGGGGTAAAGCAGCGTGGGTGTGGAGGAGCAGCCCCGTCGCCATGGAAACGCTACCATCGCCAAAAAAATAATAATAAAATAAATAAAAAAACGAGGATTCAGGATTCAGCTTCCATCATCCTCATCATGAAAGACACATCATGATGGAGACACTGCAATTTACAGATTCACTCAATGTGGGTTTTTTTTTTTTTTTACCTCTAACCAATCAGAGCACACGTGGCTATAGTCACATGACCCCGATTTACAACATGTGAACCTTTCACCCGTCAGGTCCGTCCATCCACATCGCTGGAAAACAGTCAGAAAACGATGCTAGGTTGTAGCAAATATGTGCATCAAATATCAAGTCTTACTTTGCAAAACTGTGAATGATTAGCAGCTGCAAAAATGTACAACAAACCCCGAAGACAAGGGGTTGGCCCAGCAAAAACCTCACACACATGGTGCTGCCTGCTGCACAAATTAATGGAAAACACCCAAAGCAACGGGTTGCCCATACAAAGTTGCACAGAAACCACAACAACAACGGGTTGCGCCTACAAAAATGTATATGACACCCCACAAATAAGGGAGCACCGCTGCAAAAACTCACGTGAAACACCCAAAATAAGGGGTTGGACCTGCAAAAATGCATAGGACTGCTGAAGCATCTGCATAATGAACCAGTTAAGGCAGAAAAGATTTTCTAGTTCAGCCAGCTATATGTGACTAGCCCCTGCAAAAATGCATAGCAAACCACAACAACAATGGGTTGCCACTACAAAGATGCATAAGAAACCCCAAAACAAGGATTTACCCTTGCAAGAACGCATAGGAAACCAGGACTGCTTAAGTGTCTTACTTTGCACAACTAACCAGTTAAGGCAACATATATTTTCTAGTTCAGTCAACGATGTGTGACTAGCCTTAGAAAACCACAACAACAATGGGCTGCGCTTACAAAAATGTATATGAAACCCCACAAAAAAGGGGTTCCTGCTGAAAATACCGCAAACACTTGGTGTTGCCTGCTGCAAAAGTTAATGTAAAAATTCTGAAGCTAAGCGCAGACAGTAGAAGTTATCGCCTTCCAAACTAAAGTCTGTACAGAATTTCCAGTCGATCCACCCAATACAGTAGTTGGTGAAATAAAGAAAGGTGAATCTGTAGAAGGGATTCTATGATGAACCTATGGGAAACCATTCGCCCTGGACTTCTGGCACCAGTTGAAAGTCAACATCTGTGCAACCAATCCAGACAGCTTCAGAGTGTCAATATGGTAACTGATATGTTCCTTAGCTTTAGAGGTGTTGGTAGAATCGTTTCTGGTGTTCGGATATAACCGAATTAATATTTTTGTGAAATTCACCCAGGAGTTGACCTGGAGAAAGTGTGAAAATTTGTCCCAGTGGCGGTTTGACAGCAAAGACTATTGACCTCAGCCTTTTCTGCTGCATAAGACAGTTAAAACTGGTGCCATTAGGATGAAAACAACACCACTAACAAGAAATCAAATGGAGAAGGTTTTATTTATTGATGCTAACCTGCCAAGCTTAAATTTGATGACATAAACAACCTTTTCATTTCACCGATTTACGTCAAGACGACAAATGTCACCTAATTCATATTTTCTCTCTCAGGAACTCAGTGTTTTGTTGCTGTCATGATCCCTACAAACTATTTTTCAGCTGTTTCTGCAGTTTAAAGGTTCAGTTAAACTCATGCTATTAGGACCGAAACAGGACCAGTAACGAGAACTTAAAAGGAAAGCATTTTATTTGTTGATACTGACCTGCCAAGCTTTAATTTAACAACATAAACAACCTTTTCATTTCATCATTTTCCGTCAAAATATCAGCTAATTCTTATTTCCTCCAGAAAAATGTGAGCTTTAGCCGCTGTCCCGACGACCACAGACCATTTTTCATTCCTGTTCCTGCGGTTTGAGAGGTTCAGTCTGTTGCCACTGCTGTATTTGTCACTGCATCTGTAAAACAAACAGCTGCTCAGACAGCGATCACACTTGATGGATAACGCATCGGATCAGCGGCAGATAAACCTGTAATCTGCAGCGTCCCTCCTCTATAGATCTGTAGCCGGAGGAGAAATAACAGTAGAAGTAAAGTGGGTTTGTTTCTTGAATGGGAGCAGTGAGAACAGATGGAGCTCGGAGGTTTTCAATGAGACAACTGGTCGGTGATGCAGCCACATATGGTGGCTGATGGAGCTGAGAATCCTCTGCAGCTTATGCTGGGTTCAGGCTGCAGCATGTTTTTGCCAAATAAGACGGCCACCAAGTCAAGTTAGCGATAAATTCTGGCCCGATGGACGACACACCGATTCCTGGTGTATCGCAACGAGATCTGAACGACGTCAACCACCGACTTCTGGCAAACAAGAAAGCAAACGAAGAAAAGGCGTCCGAAGGTGTGTGTGAAACCGGAAAAAGTCTAAAGAGTGAAAGAAACAAGACTGTGTGGATTTAGACGGATTATTCTCTGTTTGGCTCAGTTTGAAAACACTGCTGTATTATTTGTTATAAAGCAAAGCAGCCAAGTTAAAAAAACAAAACAAAACAGAAAACCACCAAAAAGAGACAAAAAATGAATGCAAAGAAACACAAAATGATCATAAAAAGACACAAAACAACTGAAAGGAAACACAAAATTAGTACACAAAAACAAGGACGAACAGACAAAAAGGGACCACAAAGAGATGCAAAATGACCAAAGAGACACAAAATGACCACAAATAGACACAAAATGACCACAAAGAGACAAAAAAGGACCACAAAGAGATGCAAAATGACCAAAGAGACACAAAATGACCACAAAGAGACACAAATGACCACAAAGAGATGCAAAATGACCACAAAGAGACTCAAAATGACCACAAAGAGACACAAAATGACCACAAAGAGATGCAAAATGACCACAAAGAGACTCAAAATGACCACAAAGAGACATAAAATGACCACAAAGAGACATAAAATGACCACAAAGAGATGCAAAATGACCACAAAGAGACACAAATGACCACAAAGAGATGCAAAATGACCACAAAGAGATGCAAAATGACCACAAAGAGACTCAAAATGACCACAAAGAGACACAAAATGACCACAAAGAGATGCAAAATGACCACAAAGAGACTCAAAATGACCACAAAGAGACAAAAAAGGACCACAAAGAGACTCAAAATGACCACAAAGAGACACAAAATGACCACAAAGAGATGCAAAATGACCACAAAGAGACTCAAAATGACCACAAAGAGACAAAAAAGGACCACAAAGAGATGCAAAATGACCAAAGAGACACAAAATGACCACAGAGACTCAAAATGACCAGAAAGACACACAAAAGCCTACAAAGAGACGCAAAATAACCACAAAGAGATTCAAAATGACAACAAAGACATACAAAAGACTACAAAGAGATGTAAAATGACCACAAAGAGACTAAAAATGACCACAAAGAGACACAAAATGACCACAAAGAGACTAAAAATGACCACAAAGAGACAAAAAAGGACCACAAATAGACACAAAATGACCACAGAGACACAAAATGACCACAAAGAGACACAAAATGACCACAGAGAGACTAAAAATGACCACAAAGAGACACAAAATGACCACAAATAGACACAAAATGACCACAAAGAGACACAAAATGACCACAAAGAGATTCAAAATGACAACAAAGAGACACAAAAGACTACAAAAAGACGCAAAATAACCAAACAGATTCAAAATGACAACAAAGACACACAAGACTACAAAGAGACGTAAAATGACCACAAAATGACCACAGAGACACAAAACAAAAAATAGACAAAACTTACACAAAAAGACAACTTTTTGTAAAAAAAAAAACCCCCCAAAAAAAACCTACAAAGAGTTAAATCTACACAACGTCCGCGACAACACATTTGTCTTCTAAAACACGCACATAAATAAAACCAAACATGTTGCAGATGCAACAAAAAAAAGTACGAAACCGATGAGAAACTATGAGAAGCTTTTAACCTGAAGGTCTGGAGTGTTAGAGCTGCAGCGCCCTCTGCTGGACGGACTAACTTCTGCTCTAAAACTCTGTAAAAACCATAAGAACCACATTCAGACCTTCACCAGAGAACTTGTCAGCAGAGTTTCCCTCCAGAGACGTGATTTACAGCCGATTAAAACACGTTTGATTCCACTGTTCTTCACCTCTCGCTGGGATTTTTCCTTTTTCTGCGCCGACAGATAGAAAATAATAAAAGTTTGAGGTGGATTTGATCTGCGTTTTGGGATTTACATTTTAATTTCAGGCTCCGCGCCGACCCGGTGTCTAGTTTCCATGGCAACCATACGTCGGCAGGAGATTAGGAAACCTGTTAACGTGAGTCTGAGGTGCGTTCAGGTGTTTCCCAAATGCAGCTCTGTTATTTCCCCAGACACAGAAAATATATTATTAATCCAGAAGCTGCTTTCATTTTCTCTTTAAACCTGAAAAACACCATCTGGTAGGAAATAAATGTTGTCTTTAAGTTAAAAATAGCCAAAATCAGACACTTTATCAGGGTCAGAATCTGTAAAAACAGAAAAAAAAGTCAGATTCCCAACTTTCCAACAGTCCTTGAACTCATCATCCGTGAGGCGCGGCTCCATTGGGAAAATTACCCAAACCTGAGCTTAAAATTGTGATATTTCGTCAAAATTTTATGTCGTTATAAAAATTCACTAAAAGTAAACTGCTGGTTCTAAAGAGATTCTGCAAAAAGCAAAAAATTCTGCGTTACTCGGCGAACTTGTGAAGCTGCTAACAAGTGGACTGAGACCAACAGTCTGGTGATGAAAATTCAAGGAGTTTTCAGCTGAACTGCAGGAAGCGTTCGCACAAAGCTGAAGGTACATTCATCATTAAACCAGTAGGCGGAAGAACATTTCTGTATTTTAAGACTGAAACACTTCCTTTAAGAAGGACAGAAACCTGGTGGACAAGTTAATAACCACCAGTCTGATGTTTTTTTTCTCAAACTTAAACTTGCGTCACAGTAAAACCCATCAGGATTTAAACAAAGTCAGACTGCTTTTAATGAATCTTTGGTTTGAATCCAAAAACACAAAACTGAGTTCAATTCTCTTTTACAAAATGACCCTAAAAATGTCAACAAGGATTAAAAATGTGCCCAATATTACTAAAACTTTGTCCAAAATAAGTCATAATTTGTCCAAAATGTCTTAAAAATCATCCAAAATGACACAAAAACATCCTAGATAACCAGAAAATTTTCCGATATTACTGACAATTAGTCCAAAATTATTCAAAAAATGTCATAAATGATAGTCATTGAAAATTACACAAAAATGTTTAAAATGACTCAGAATTTGTCCAAAATGACCCAAAAAATGTGAATAAGCATTCAAAAATTTATCAATATGACTCAAAATTTGGCCACAATGACACAAAGTTATCCTCAAATACTCAAATTTTGATCAAAATAAGTCAGATTGTCCAAAATGACTTTTAAAAAGTCCAAAATGACTTGAAAAATGTCATAAAGGACTCAAAATGACTCAAAAATTGACCAAAATGATTTTAAAATATGATCCAAAACAAGACGCAACTTGTCCAAAACATCGGAAAAATTCAAAATGACATAAAAATGTTTACAAATTGTTTGTCCAGAATGACTGAATAATCATCCAAAATGGCAGAAAACTGTCCATCTTTGTTTATCTTAAAATCATCCTTAATAAGAACAGAAACCTGGTGGACCAGTTAATAAAAAACATCAGGATGTTTTTCTTCTTAAACCCGTCAGGATTTCAGACTTTCATGTAAACAAAAATTTTTCATTTGAATCCAGACAGAAACCAGAAACTTTCTGAGTTCATTTATTTAGAAAAACATCAAAATTTACATCACATTAAAGAAACATTTCAAAGAAACTTTCAGACTGATTACTGTAATCTGATTACTGTGGAACTACCAGATTACTGACTAATACACGTTGATTTATGTCTTCTACTGAGTTTATTGAATGTAATCTGATTACAGTGTAACTACTAGATTAGTCTCACTAATACATGTTTTCTGTGTTCTACTAGTTTACTCAATGTAATCTGATTACAGTTAGTTTTATGAGTAGATGTGTTTTCTGAGTTCTACTGAGTTTACTGACTGTAATCTGATTGCTGTAATCTGATTACTGGTAGTTTTATGCCTCCTTTTGTCCCTTCAGCAGCAGATCCATATAAGCTCCGGTCACCAGACTTTCTTTAGAAACTCCGAGCTGCTGCATCAAACCCTCGGCCACCTGAAGAGCATTAAAACACCATTAAATATGCAGTAAAGTAGATTAATAATAATAATAATAATAATAATAATAAATTTCATTTATAAAGCGCTTTTCCAAAAACTCAAAGACGCTGTACATAAAATACAATAAGATAAAACAAAACTGTTAATTAAAATCAGTAGGTAGTAAAACAAGTTCAAGATAAAATACAGAATCACTTAAGGAAAGCAGATCTAAAAAGGTGAGTCTTTAAAAGGGATTTAAATGTGGTGAGGTTGGTGCAGTCACGGAGGGCATGGGGGAGGGAGTTCCAGAGTGTGGGGGCGGCAATGGCGAAGGCTCTGTCCCCCCAATGTTGCCGGCTGGTCCTGTGCGGGATGGAAAGGAGGTTTGTGTGGGATGAACGGAGATTCCTGGGGGGGGTGTAGGGGAGGAGCAAATCGGTAAGGTAAGAGGGGGCAAGATTATGGATGGACTTGAAGGTGAGGAGAAGCAGTTTGTACTGGATGCGGTGTGAAATGGGGAGCCAATGGAGGTTCTGCAGGACGGGGGTGATATGGTCGTGAGAACAGGTTCGGGTGAGGAGTCGGGCAGCAGAGTTTTGAATAAGTTGAAGTTTATTGAGAACTTTGGAGGTGGAGCCGAAGAGAATGCTATTGCAGTAGTCAAGGCGGGAAGTGACGAAGGCATGAATGAGGGTTTCGGCGGCTGAGAAGGAGAGGAAGGGGCGGAGACGGGCGATGTTGCGGAGATGGAAATAGGCAGTTTTGGTGATCTGATTAATGTGGGGTTCAAAAGTGAGGTTGCTGTCAAATATCACACCGAGGTTGCGGATGTGAGCAGAAGGGGATAGGGTGGTGTTATCAATGGTAATGGGGGAGTGGGGAAATGGTGTGAGTGATTTAGGTCCAATAAAGATGAGATCAGTCTTGTCGCAGTTTAGCAGGAGAAAATTTTTCCTCATCCAGGATTTAATGTCGGCCAGGCAGCTGGAGAGAGAGGGGAGGGTGGTGGTGGCGGTGGTGTTGGTGGAGATGTAGAGTTGGATATCGTCGGCGTAGCAATGGAAGTGTAGGTTGTGGCGGCGGATGATGTTGCCGAGGGGGAGGAGGTACAGGATAAAGAGGAGGGGGCCAAGGACTGATCCTTGAGGGACACCATGGGACAGGGGGGCGGTGGCGGATGTGCAGTTGTTGACCTTGATGAATTGTTGTCGATTTGTGAGATATGATGTGAACCAGGTGAGGGCGGTGCTGGTGATGTTAATGGAGGATTGAAGGCGGGACAGGAGGATGGAGTGATTGATTGTGTCAAATGCTGCAGAGAGGTCGAGAAGAATGAGGATGGTGACTTGTCCGGAGTCTGAGGAGAGGAGGAGATCGTTGGTGACCTTGAGGAGAGCGGTTTCAGTGCTGTGATGAGAGCGGAATCCGGATTGAAAGGTTTCATACAGGTTGTTGGAGGTGAGATGAGTTTTCAACTGGGCAGCGACGACACGTTCTAATGTTTTGGATAAGAAGGGGAGGTTGGAGATGGGCCGGAAGTTGTGAGGGGAGGTTGGATCCAAACCAGGTTTTTTGAGGATGGGGGAGACAGAGGCGAGCTTGAGGGGTGAGGGGACACAGCCAGTACTGAGGGAAGTGTTGATGATGTTAGAGATGAGGGGGGAGATAACAGGGAGGCAGTTTTTGAGGAGGTCAGTGGGGATGGGGTCCAGGCAGGATGTGGAGTTTTTAGTTCCAGTGATGAATTTGGGCAGGTCCAGGGGGGAAACGGGCGAGAAGTGGGCCAGGGGGGGAAAGTTCAGAGGGTTTGGTGGAGGAGAGGGGGGATCAAGTGAGGTGGGAGAGGTGACAAGGCTGCTGTGGATGGAGATGATTTTGTTATGGAAAAAAGAGAGGAATAGGTTGCACTTGTCAGTGGTGAACGAGTTTGAGACGGTGTCCGGGGGGGCAAGGAGTTTATTGACAGTTGAGAAGAGGGACTTGGGGTTGTTGGAGCTGGTATTGATCAGGTCAGAGTAGAAAGTGGACCGTGCGGATTTCAGGGCGTCTTTGTATTGTTGGAGGAAGTCGGAGTAGGCTTGGCGGTGAACTGTCAGGTTTGTTTTCTTGACAAGACGTTCCAGCTGTCGTTTATGGGCTTTCATGAGGTGGAGTTCGGGGGTGTACCATGGAGCAGAGTGGGAGAAAGTGACTAATTTGGATTTGAGGGGAGCAAGCTGATCAAGACAGGAAGAGAGAGTATGATTGTAGTGGTTGATGAGGTCAGTGGGGTTATTGATTGATGGGGGAGGGGAGATGGACAGTGCAGTGGTCAGTGAGGCGGAGAATACAGAGGGGGAGAGTGATCTGGTGTTTCTAAAAAAGATTGTCCGTTTTTAATCTATATACACCAAATAATTTAAAATAAAACATCAAAATACCACAAAAATGGAATGTCCAAAATAACTTGAAAACTGTCAAATTTTACTCAAAATGAGTTGAAATTTGGCTGAGTCCCAAAAAAATCTCCAAAATGACTTCAAAACTGTCTAATTTTACTCAAAATCTGTCCAACAAGAGACGTAATTTGTCAAAATGTCCAATATTACTCTGAAATTTCCCAAAATTACTCAAAATTAGTTGTAATTTTGCCCAAAATGACACCTAGTTTGGCCAAATACCAAATGAAAAACATCCAAAATTTGTTGTAACGTGTCTGTCCAAAAAACTTTTTTTTAAAAAACAATTACAATTTGTCTAAAATGGCCCAAAATATGGTATAAAAGGCTCATAAATTACTGAACATTTGTGGAAAATGGCTTAAAAATCATTCAGAATGACACAAACACGTCCAAAATGACTTGAAAATTGTCCAATATTATTAATGATTTGTCCAAAATGACCCAAAAATGTCATAAAGGACTCATAAATTACTCATAATTTGTCCAAAATGAGTCATAATTTCAAAAATGTCTCAAAAATGATCTAATCAACAAATCTGGACCTTCGGGGTAAAACTCTGGACCTGTTGACTGCAGGTTTTTCTGATCTTTGTGAAACAAACAGTGAATGAAATTCCACTTTAATTCTGGTTTCCGTCGTTCTAACAGACATTTCTGAGTCCCGTCTCTTTAGACGTCAGATTTCAGATATAAATGAGTTAAACAGCAGCAGACTGGATGTTTCTGAGGTAAACAGATAAAAAGATTAAACCGACCTGCTGTCCATCCTCCACCGTCTGCTCCGGCTTCATCACCACCTGAACAAACAAACCAATCAGTGAAGAGTTTAACACCTGGACCAGCTGATTGGTCGATTCCAGCTGCTGCTCTGAAGAACCTTCAATAAAGTAGAACATCGTTAAATAAATGATTTATTAGTGTTAAAAGCAGACAGACGCTGATGAGGATGATTTAGTTCTGATTCTGTTCATCAGATTTATGAGCTCAGAGACACTTTCACTGTAAACAAACCGGCAAATAAACTTAAATTCTGAGAAAAAAACATGAAGAAAAACGGTGAAAGACGTTTAACTCAAACTCTGTCCTCAAAGTCGTAATTTGTCTTAAATGTTAAAACATTCAAAATGACAATCATTTTCTAAAATTACTCAAAATATGTCCAAAATGCTTAATACTCACCCAAAATTACACAAAAATGTGAAAAAATGACTTGATAATTGTCCAATATAACTCAAAATGTCTTAAATGACTCATAATTTGCCTTCAATGGGAACAAAAAATGTCAAATTGTCTAAATGACTTGAAATTTTCTAAAATTACTCCAATTTGTCCAAAATGTTTAAAATTCATCCAAGATTACCCAATATAACTTGAAAATTGTCCAATATTACTCATAATTTGCCCACGAGTCGTAATTTGGCCAAAATATCTCAAGATTTCATCCAAAATGAAACAAAAAATTTACTAAATTGTCCGACGTTACTCAAAATTTTCTAATCAGTCTAAGTCATAATTTATCTTAAATGTTTAAATAAAACATTCAAACAGATTTAAAACTGTCCAAAACAACACAAAAATTATTGAAATTATACAATATTACTCAAAATTTGTCCACAAACCGAAATTTGTCCAAAATATCTTAAAATTTCATCCAAAACTTAACAGAAAATGTCCAAAATTCCTTTAAAATAGTCCAGTGTTACCCAAAATGTCCAAAATGAGTCATAATTGTCCTTAAATGTTTTAAAAAAACACATTCAAAGTGACTTAAAAATTACCCAAAACATCTAATAAATAACCTAAAAGGACTTAGAAATTGTCCAATATTACTCAAAATTTGTTCACAACTCCTAATTTGTCCAAAATATCTCAGAAATGTTCAAAAATGAAACTAAAAATGACACAAAATGACTTGATAATTGTCAAATAGTAGTAAAAATTTGTCCATGGGTCATAATTTTTCCAAAATATCTCAAAATTTCATCCAAAATTAAATAAAAAATGTCCACAATTGCTTAAAAATTGTCTAAAGTTATTCAAAATGTCCTAAATTAGTCAGAATGTGTCCTAAATATTTAAATAAAATATTTAAAATGATTTAATAATTGTCCAAAACAACTCAAAAATAATTCAAATTATCCAATTTTACTCAAATTTTGCCCACAAATCACTATTTTTTCCCATAATATCTCAAAATTTAACAAAAAATGTCCAAAATTACTCATAAATGGTTTTAAAAACTGTTTAAAACTCATCCATTTATAATCATCCATCTCTGTAACTAATCATTATTTATTAATGAAACATTAATAAAGCGATAAAATACGACCAAAACAACACCCTGGAGTCCTTTAATCTGTTTTTTTTTGTCTAAAGCTCCCAAAAATTGTTGAATTTCATGTAATTAAACACATAATACTAAACTTCAAAGTGTTTAACATGATTTCAATCATTAAAATCTGTAATTAATAAACTGATTTCTGCAGCTCTTGTCTTCTTAATTGATAAATCCACTTCTGTATTTCAGAATTATACTAAATCAAAGAGATTCATGATGAAATGTGAGTTTCTTCCTTGTTAAACTGTGATGGGAGAATCTCTCCAAACAGATGAAGAAATAAATCCTCCATCTGCTGCTGAAGATCAGGAAGTCCCACTGAAAGCTCCACAACAGACCAGAGTTCTGATCTTTACGGGACACCAGCTGAATATTTATGAGACGGTTATGAAAGTTCATGTTTCTCTCACACAGGAGACAGTTAAACCATAGAAGTCACTTTTTCTTTGTCTAAAACCTCCAAGTTTTAAAGTTTACCGTCGTTCTGGGAGAAGAGAAACAAATAAACATCATTCAGCGACCAGACAAGCTGCAGATTAATTACAACACATGATAATAAACTTAATTTAAGCAAAACTTGTTAACAGAAGACAAAATATTTAAAAACATCAATTAAAAACCAAAATCTGACAAAAACAACGTCCAATATTACTCTTTGTCCAAAATGACACAAAGAAATGTGAATAAATGACTAAAAAATGATCAAAAACTACTGCAAAGCTGCTTCAGATTAGAAAAATGTGTCCAAATTGTCTTTAAAGTTGTCTAAAATTACACAAAAATATCTGAAAATCTTCAAACTTTGTCCAAAATGGGTATTAACTTTAATGTGTCAAAAATCATCCAAAATGACAAAAAATTGTCCAATATTACTCAGATGTTGTCCAAAATGACACAAAAATGTCTCAAAATGTGTCCAAAATGATTCATTTTGTTGGGGAGCGTTTGAGCGTTTGACCCATGAACAGGTGCTCTAGTTCCTGATGCAGCGGCTCGGGTTCCAGTCCCGCTCACGGCCCGTTGCTGCATGTCTCCCCCCCATTCTTCTACCCACTTTAAAAAAAATCGGATTTTGTACAAAATAAGACGCGAAATGTCCAAAAAAAGTCATTCAACACGACCCAAAAATGTCAACAAGGACTTAACAATTCACCAGCATCACTCATAATTTGTCCAGAATGTCTAAAAATCATTCAAAACAACACAAAAACTTTCAGTGACTGTAAAATTGTCCAAAACTACAAAAAACATCTTAAAATAGTCGAACTATGCTCCAAATGAGTCCGTTTATTATTATTGTATTACTGTGTATCATTGTGTGTTGTTGTGTATTATTGTGTACCATTGTGTACTATTGTGTATAATTGTGTATTATTGTGTATTATTGTGTATTATTGTGTATTACTGTGTATTATTGTGTATTATTGTGTATTACTGTGTATTACTGTGTATTATTGTGTATTACTGTGTATTATTGTGTATTATTGTGTATTACTGTGTGTATTACTGTGTATTATTGTGTATTATTGTGTATTACTGTGTATTATTGTGTATTATTGTGTATTACTGTGTGTATTACTGTGTATTATTGTGTATTGCTGTGTATTATTGTGTATTATTGTGTATTACTGTGTGTATTACTGTGTATTATTGTGTATTACTGTGTATTATTGTGTATTACTGTGTATTATTGTGTATTACTGTGTATTACTGTGTGTAATACTGTGTATTATTGTGTATTACTGTGTGTATTACTGTGTATTATTGTGTATTATTGTGTATTACTGTGTGTATTATTGTGTATTATTGTGTATTATTGTGTATTACTGTGTGTATTACTGTGTATTATTGTGTATTACTGTGTATTATTGTGTATTACTGTGTATTATTGTGTATTACTGTGTATTATTGTGTATTATTGTGTATTACTGTGTGTATTACTGTGTATTATTGTGTATTATTGTGTATTACTGTGTGTATTACTGTGTATTATTGTGTATTATTGTGTATTACTGTGTGTATTACTGTGTATTATTGTGTATTATTGTGTATTACTGTGTGTATTACTGTGTATTATTGTGTATTATTGTGTATTACTGTGTGTATTACTGTGTATTATTGTGTATTATTGTGTATTACTGTGTGTATTACTGTGTATTATTGTGTATTATTGTGTATTACTGTGTATTATTTTGTATTATTGTGCATTACTGTGTGTATTATTGTGTACTATTGTATATTATTGTGTACTATTGTATATTACTGTGTATTCCTGTGTGTACTATTGTATATTATTCTGTATTACTGTGTGTATTATTGTGTATCATTCTTACCTCCAGCTCCATATAGTGTCCGAGTCCTTCCACCTTGTCCAGGTGAACTCTGGTCTGACCAATCAGAAACAGCCGTCGCTCCTTCACCACCTCCCCTCTGACTCCGAGAGCGTCAGACAGCACAGTCTGGACACACATCAATAATTATTGATCATTGATGATTAATTATTATTAGCATGTTTATGACACCAGAGTCTGACCTGGAGGTTCAGCGGGTCGCTGGTCGGACTGATGGAGTAGCGAGACAGTTTGGGTCCGTCGGTGTCGGGACGCTCGTAGAAGATCAGCTGACCAGACCCATTCTAACAAACAAACAAACAAACAAATCAGTTTTATACCGCAGAATAAAATGTTGTTCATTTCTTTGTTTTATTTCTCAAATAATTAGATTTTTCAGGTTTTTTCATGTATATCATGTATACAAAATGAGCTTTTTCTTACATTTTTTGTCTCTAAATTGTTAATTATGCAGATTTGTTTTTAAATATTATTGACTTTACTTGTTGCCTCCACACTTTCTTTTTTCTGACCATTTGCTGTGTTTTTCCTCAATCGGCCACCAGGTGGAGACACAGTTCAGACTCAGTTCACTTTCTGAGTTCAAAACCTTCATATCTACCCAGTCAATCACAGCAGTGGACCAGATAAAAAAGGTTTGGATTCTTCTTCATCACATCATGGAGTCATAAAGAGAAGAACAAAGAGTCCTGCAGCAGACGGACTGAATCCACAGAGTTCTGATCTCAGCATCATGGAGTCAATTTATATCGTATGAATCATCAGGAGAATTGAGGAAAGTTCGAAAAGATGCTTCAAAATCAATTCAAGTCCAAAACCAGGCACAAGCCAGTTCGAAACTGATCTGAACCAAATTCAAAAACAGTCCAAAATTGGTGAAACCCCATCCAAAACGTTCCAAAATCCAGCCAAAATGAGTCCAAAACCAAATAAAAAAAACCTGCCAGACACCAGTCCAAAACTTACCAAAATCCTGTCCAGAAGTCCAAAATCAAGTCTGAAACTAGACTAAAACTCATGTAAATCAATTCTGACACTAGTTCAATGGCAAAACCTGCCAAAAACCTGTCAAAATTAAATCTAAAACGTAGTCCAAATCCAGCAAAATTCCTGTCCAAGACAAAGCCAATACTGAGTCTAAGCCAGTATGAAATTAAGTCTAGCATTGAGTCCACAACCTGTCTAAAATTAATTTAAAACCTGCCAGAAATCAGTCAGAAACCATATAAAAATCTAACAAAATCCTGTCCAAAACAAAATGTCAAAACTGAAACCAGTCTAAAGCCAAGTCCAAAATCTGTCAAAATGAGTCCAAAACCAAGTCTGGGACCAAATCCGAAACTGAGTCCAAGCCCTGTCCAAAACCAAATAAAAAAACCTGCCAGACACCAGTCCAAAACTAACCAAAATCCTGTCCAAAAGTCCAAAACCAAGTCTGAAACTAAACTAAAACTCATGTAAACCAAGTCTGACACTGGTTCAAAGCCAAAAGCCAAATCTAAATGTGGAACATTCTCCAAGACCCTGAACAACCAACCTGACACTTTCCTTCAAAAACTCCATTTAGGTCTTCAGGGTACAACTGGTTCTGATTTACAACTAAAAGGTTCCGACACCAAACTTTTAAGGTTTAATCTCTTTGCTGAACTATGAAGCTAACTGATAAAAACCATCTCGTATTTAAATCTTCCGTTCATCTCTTTCTGTACCATGAAGTCTCGTAGCTTCAGTCGTCCTTGGCTGCAGTTGAAGAAGGTGTCGTGCTGCCGGATGATCGTGCCCTCTGATTGGCTGAGCTCGGCGGCCTTCTTGGCGAACTGCGTGGGGTCGCTAACTTTAGCTTTGATCTCCATGTTGGACGGCATGACTCTACTGAGCACGTGCAGAACAGAGAGAAAACATAAGGTCAGAACTTTACCTGGTTAATCACCTTTACCTGTCCAGTAGTTTATCGTGTCCACAAGTCAAATAATTTTACCTGTTATTCAACTATTGTCATATCAGAATAATTTTAAGTTGGTTAGCTCCCCCCTCTCATGATATATGATGGTGAAAAGAATATTTATTAACTGTCAAATGAAACAAGATGTATAAAAGTGTCTTAAATGCCATTTCTGCCATTCCTCAAGATCTTCCACCAACTAGTTAGCCTCCTAGCTTCACAAGCTAGTAAAATTTTTATTAAGTTTCAACAGAAAAAAAAAAAGTCAACACTCATCCGGCTAAACCTTTGAAAATGGGAACAATATGGATCCTTTAAATACCAAATCAAAACATAAAGGGGATGTACAGTTTATGCTACTGGCTACAGAATTAGCAAGAGTGCTAATATACACCAATAAACACGTGTGTCACAACATATCTGTCATTTAATGCTCTCAAATAATCTTATAAGCCTTCCACTGATTTATAATCTGACATTTTATTGTATTGTGTGTCTTAAGAACTTTCAGGTGTAAAATAAAAGCTGTAAAATTGCCCCAAAACAACTAGTTAGGCTCCTAGCTGTACAAACTAGTAAGAATTTTATTCAGTTTCTACAGAAAAATCAAGAAATCACTACTCATCTAGCTCAAACTTTGAAAAGAGGGACAATATGGAACTTTTACAAACCAAATTAAAACAGAAAAGGGGTTTAATGTTTATGCTAATGGCTACGGAATTAGCAAAAGCACTAATATATGTCAAAAATACTGTCACAACATATCCGTCCTTTAACGCTGTTAAACAGTCTTCAAAATCCTCCTGTTGATTTATAATCAACATAAATTTATATTTCAAGTAAACTTTGCAGCATTACATCAAAGTCTCAGCATGATAACGTTAGCCTGCTAGCAAGAAGCAAGCTAGTTTATGGTTCCGTTATTAGCTACATCCGGGTCACAGAGCAGCAGGTGGTTTAATTAAAAGTTTTTTTTTTTGATTGCAAGATATTTCTTCCACCTTAAAACACTCTTCTAACACACAACATAAAAAATTTCACCAAACTTGCAAAAAAACAAACAAACAAACAAACAAAAAAAAACTACAATAATTTCCCAGGTTGCTGCTGTGTATTAATAAAAACAAACCGTCGGACACCTGTGCAAAACCCCACGAATTAGTTTTTATCGTTCAATGGACTGAACATCGTTTGCTTGTATGGTTAAAAGAGGCTTTGGACGTTATGAAAGCGGCTTCAGAGAACTTATAGCTGCTTTAAACGAGCCGCTGTGGCTCTAAAACGTGTCCGGTCCATTTAGTTTATTATCATCTCCGGTACAAATGCTAACACATCCATTGCATCCAATACAGCAGCAGTTAGCCGCCGCTAGCAGCTACTACACGGTGTATTAACGGCGATAGGAAGCACAAACTGATAAACAGCTCATACATCAATAAAAAACTAAACTTTTCCTTCTTACCAGAGTTTCCGCTGCTGGCTGGGGGCGTCAATGCTTGATTTTTCCCGCGAAAGGCTCCGGCCGGGGCGGAGCAGCGGCGGCGGAAGAGGTCGGAAGGAGCCCCGGAGAGAGAGCAGACTGACCGCAGAGCAGCGCCGAGCTCTGGCAGAGCAGCCGGAGACAGGCGGAGGAAGCCGGGAGAGGAGAGCGAACTGACCGCAGAGCAGCTGCATCAGCCCGCGGAGAGAGAGGGGGACTTCCGGGGTCCTCCAGTCAGAGACGAGCAGGAGCTGTGACGTCATTTCCTGGAGCAAAACACAGTTAGTAAAACGACAACAAGACGTCTCACTCCGCTGCATATCTGTGGGACTAAAGTGAAAACAACTACTATGGCTCCATTTTAAAGAAATAACTACATACTAATGTAGTACAATATAATTGTGTTTGTGACATATAATGATTCGAACGGTTAAAAACATATTAACCAGTAACGGTTAACGACAGATAGAGATAACGACAGAGGCATGTCTGAAAATTAATTGCAGATTAGCTGCAGTGTTTGGTTGTGCCACCAGGTGGAGCCTCTTGCTAAATGTGTCCCTTTTAGTCCATGTTTATAATTATTCTGTTTTGTAAATCATGATCAAAAAAGTATTTTTTTGTGTCTTAAAAACTTTGAAGTGAAAAACAAAAGCTGCAAAAACACCTACTACTGCCATTCCTTAAATCCCCCAACAACTAGCTAGCCTCCTAGCTTCACAAGCTAGTAAGAATTTTATTAAGTTTCTACATAGAAATCGAGAAATCAATACTTGTCCAGCTAAAACTTTGAAAAAAGGGATAATATTTAACCTTTAAATACTAAATCAAAACAGAAAGGGGATGTAAAGTTTATGCTACTAGCTACAGAGTTAGCAAAATTGCTAATATACGCCAAAACATATCTGTCAGTTAATGCTATTAAAAAGCCTTAAAAGCCACATTTTTATTGTACTTTGTGCATCTTAATAACTTTGAGGTGTAAGAAAAGCGCTGTTAATGGCATTCCTTAAGCTCCCCAACAACTAGTTAGCCTCCAAGCTATACAAGCTAGTAAATATTTTATTCAGTTTCCTTAGACACTGAATAAACCACTACTTGTATAGCTAAAACTTTAGCAAAAGGTGCAATATGGAATGTTTAAATACCAAATTAAAACAGAAAAGGGATACAACGTTTATGCTAATAGCTACAGAATTAGAAAAAGTGCTAATATACGTCAATAAATACTGTATGTGTCACAACATATCTATCATTTAACACTCTTAAACAGTCTTCAAAAGCCTACTGTTGACTTACAATCAACATAAATTTACATTTTAAGTAAACTTCACAGAGTTACATCAAAGTTTCAGCATGCCAACGTTAACCTGCTAGCAAGAAACAAGCTAGTTTTTGACCCCGCTATTAGCTACATCGTGGTCACAGAGCAGCAGGGTTTTTTTTCATTGAAATATTTCTCTCAACCTAAGACACTCCTCTAAACACAACATAAAAAATATTTCATCTAACTCGTAAAAAAGAGTTTATAATTTCAATAATCTCCCAAGTTGTGCTGCTGTGTGTTAATGAAACAAACATGGCAGATGACACTAAAAAAATTCAACCTAAATAAAATCCCTTTGCCTCCGTCTGATTGGTTGCAGCTATTTACTGTAATGACATAATGTTGTGGCTGACAGTGTTTCTGTTTTTACATGTTTACCTCCACCACTAGCTATGCTAACACACACACGCACACAGCTGAACTACATTTAGCTCATCGATGTAGTGAACGCTGTGTGAGCCGTCTGGCATTACTGGGCAACCAAACAGCCTCATGGTGGGCGAGAGAGCATTGGAGAGAGAGAGGCTGGGAGAGAGAGAGAGGGAGGTTGGCATTTAGCTGTCAGGAAAGCAGAAGCCTGATGAAAAGCAGCGCCGAGGACGAAACAGAGACATTTTACTGTGAGTAAAAGACCTAAAAGATAACAACAATGATCTGTTTTTGGTTCACAATGTCATAAATAACAGTGCTAATTATCCAGCAGAATTTTCGACTTGTGAAACTTGTTGGACCCCCTCAGGTCGGACGGTTTCAGGATGACCGTCACTTATTCCAGTAAAGTCGCCAACGCCACCTTCTTCAGCTTCCACCGGCTGCTGCTGCGCTGGAGAGGAAGCATCTACAAGCTGCTGTACCGAGAGTTTGTCCTGTTCGTGTTGCTCTACACCGTCCTCAGCCTTGTCTACAGGTCCGACACACTCACACACTAACTGATGGCAGGTTTGGATCGCATAAAATCTGGTAATATTAACAAAAAAACAACATTTATTGTCTAACAATCAATTTTATGCCGTTTCTCCACTCTAAAACAATCATAGTATAGTAAATAAAGGTGGTTGACATCCTGAGAATGAAGCTAAAACATCTTGTCGCCCCCTAGTGGCTGGTTGTAATATAGCTCATAAGCCCCGCCCCCATCTATGTTACCATTTTAAAGTAAAATATCAAATTCCTCCTATCATGTTGATGTTTGTTGACATTTTTTGTATCAGTTTGCCATCGTCAGACCATTCTCCATTTCTGTGTAGAATGGTCTGACTACACCAAATTATCATTATACAATAGTGGGACAAAAGACTCTGGTGTTTTAGTCTTTTTTTAAACCAATCACCATCTTTTTGTGCGTGGCTAAGATTAGGATGCATCAACTCAAAACAGCAACAAAGGAAATCATTTTTTGAATTGCCATTAAAATTTACCAATACAAATTAATTTGGGCAAAACTTGAAGTTTTCAGTGTAGTAGGTTGCTAGACTTGAGGTTGTTGTTGACGATGTTGAATATGCTAAAGTTGTAATGCAGTTCATCAAATGTCCATTAGACGCTGAGCCAATCCCATCGATCTCCATGTTAAAGTGTTCAACTTTACAACTAAAATAAACATATTTACATCCTGATACCAAAACTGTTTTAGCCTCTACAGCGAGTTTCCCATTAATGACAACTTTACAGGAGGTTAAGTTTTATATTATTTATCTGTTTAAATTGTATTCAGGTTTAAAGTTCTGCATAATTAAGATGTGGCTGATTTGAGCAACAGGTGGATGCTGTCATAGGATAGTTCATGATCCAGAGATGTTCGGTAAACGGACCATAGAGATGTTCTTTGTTAGCTTCTTCATCTTTTTAATACAACAATTATATAAAAGAACCTCATTATTAATTGGAGTTTCCCATTTTCTTAGAGCAGCATCTAGTGGCCATTAGAGGAACTGCAGGTCTTTCAGACTATGAAGGAGTTGAAGAACTTTGCAGATGTTTGTGACGATCATGTCCTTCGTCCTCCAGACTCGTCCTCTCCGATGACCAGAAGAGATTGTTTGAGAAACTTTCTATGTACTGTGATAAATACGCTGAGCAGATTCCAGTCACCTTTGTCCTGGGTATGTTTACTGACTATACACCGCTATACATACAGTATACTTATACTATACTACATTATACTATACTACGTTTTACTATATTACACTACGCTTCTGCTATACTAGATTATACTATCCTACACTATAATTATACTTATACTACACTATACTTACACTATACTAGATTATACTACATTATGCTTATATTACACTATATTATACTACACTATACTTAACTTACACTATACTAGATTATACTAAACTATACTATATGTTTGCTATATTTTAACTATCCTATACTACAGTATACTTATACTATACTGTACTATACTTAAACTACATTGTAATTTATTATACTACTATACTACACTACTATTAATTACTATACTTATGCTATATTATAGCTATAATATACTACAGTATACTATACTATATCATACAATACCATACTATACTGTATTGTACTGTACTATACTGTACTACATTAAACCATACTACACTACACTACCATACTATATTATGCTATGCTATACTAGTATGGTATGGTATGGTATGGTATAGTATATAAAACTACACTATACTTTTACTATATTACATTAAACTGTACTATATTATACCATACCATACTATACTACATTAAACTGCACTGCACTATACTAAAACTATACTATACTACACTATACCATACTAGACAATACAACACTACATAGTATACTATACTATACTATGCTAGTATAGTATGGTAGACTAAACAATACTAGACAACACTAAACTGTACTATATTATACTATACTCTCAAAAAAACTCTAAAAAATGCATTTTTCTGACATTTCTGAATAATTATAAAATGTATTTGTTGTTGTTTTTTGTTATTGTTAATAAATGCTCTGAAAACAAATTTAATTTCAATATGAGGCTTGTAATTATCGTTATAGTTCTGCATCACTAACATGAAGCAGTGATGCTGTAAGAAGTGTGTTTTTTATGCAGTAATATGAAGGTGAGGAGGTTGGGGTGGTGGACGGGCGTACAGCTCACCTGATCTTTATGCACTAGACAAGAACTAGTATCCTGTTAAAATAATTAGCATCAACAACATTAAAACTAAATGTGTGATGCTAGCTTTATTTTTATATTAGTCTGTCTCTAAGTTTAAGGATGTGTTTCAATGTTAGAGTTACATAAGATAACAACAAACCCCCACAGATTCGCTCCAGATGCTGAAACATTACATAACAGGCTGCTAATGGCAGAGATAACCCAAAAGATAACACCGTCATTATCCTTCTCATTATCCGTCTAATTATCTCCCCAGATTTCACTCCAAACCGTTCAGACTTCTCAGGTTGGTGGACGTTTGAAGTGTTATTATTAATAAAGGCAGCAGGAGTCCGGCTAATATTAGTCCTCTGGGAATAAAAGGCTTAACACTCCGTCACTGACTGGCGGATGGATGTTTGGTTCTACTGTAAATGGTGAGAGATTAAAAACCACTCGAAGGCCATGAACGCTAAAGAAATGAAATCTAGCTGGAACTGTGCTTCCTGCCTCAGCAGACAGACAGACAGACGGGTGCTGGGTTGCCTCATTAGCAGCCTGCTAATGGAAACAGATCATTAAAGAGCAGAGGAAGCTAAAAGCAGCTGAGTGTTTGCGGAGCTCATCTCCCTGGTTCAGGATCTGGATGTTGTCAGCGTTTATACATCTGTAGCGTTTTGTCGATTCGAAAAACAACCTTTTGTTACTTCAATTCAGAGTTTCTAAAAGACAAAAAGAAGGAGAGAGTCGTTAACTGTGGCAAAATAACAAAAACAAACAACATCTGCATGGAGTTTAGCTGCAGAGTTGTTTCAGGAAACATCTGAAAGATTGAGAATACAAAAGACTAAGAGCTGAGACATCCAGAGGGAATTTGGAAGGATTAGTCTGATCAGGAAGTACTGGGGAATATCTACAGTACTTAACAAATTTATTAGACCACCAGTTATAAAAATTTTAGAAATCTGTCAAAAACTAGTTTCAAACTAAAATTTCTATTGTTATCTATTAGGCAAATAACAAACTAGAACAACTAAATAGTCCTTATTCAAATAATCCGACCCAAAAAGACCTCAGGATACAACAAAAATTTCCCCAATTTTTTGCAAAACTGGAGAATTTTCTTCAGATTTTGACGTTTCCATTCATTTTTATGCAACTTTTCTGCATGTTTTGGCATAAAAATAAATGATGGGAACAGAGCAGTGTCTCACTTTCTAATAAAATCCCTTTTTTATCAAACTTCACACCTCCAGTTTGGTACGACCCTGTTGATGACAAAAATTAGGATTTAAAAAAAAAAAAAATCTGGCTTCTACAAGTTATACTGTAAACTTTGTGAACATGAAGACAAATCACCGCCATACATACACTATACTGGATTATACTATACACGATACTTATGCTGCATTTTAACTATACTATGATACATTATACTTACACAATACAATACTATACTACACAATACAATACTATAATATGCTATATTATATTATAGTATAATAAATTTTACTATACGATACACTAAATTATACTACACAATACTATACGATACTGGACTATAATATATTAAGCTGTACTATTCTACACAAATACTATACTACACTAAACTATACTACACTGCACTATAATACACAACACTACATTAAACTATACTATACATTAAGCTATACTATACTGTACTATACTACACATTAAACTATACTATACTATTGCACAAAACTCTACTAAACTATACTACACTACATTATACTACACTAAACTTTACTATACTACACTGCACTATAATACACTATACTACACTACACTATGCTGTACTGTACTGTAGTATACTAAACTAAACTATACTACATTCATGTATACTGCATTAAACTATATTATACTGTACTATACGATACCACACTAAACTATACTACAATAAACTATACTAAAATAAACTACACTACACTACACTAGACTACACACAGCGTGTTCTATTATTAGTTGTATTTACCTGAAATGACATTCTGTGTTTCCAGGTTTCTACGTGACTCTGGTGGTGAATCGATGGTGGAATCAGTTCGTTAATCTGCCGTGGCCCGACAGACTCATGTTCCACATCTCCAGGTACCTTCACACTCTCTGCTCTGCCCTCTATAGGTAAAGACAGGAACTACAGAGAACCACAGAACCATAAAATAACATTATGGAAAATGTAAAAGAAGTCCAAAATGAGACTCTGGCTACTGAGGTGTGTTTGGTTTGTTTTCTTTAGTAGATGTTCAACTTTTTATTTCTTCTCCATCATGAAGTCATTTAGCTGCTGCTTCTTTAATTATTTAAATGTAATATTTACCTGGTGAGGGCTGCACAGTGGCGTAGTGGTTAGCACTTTCGCCTTGCAGCGAGAAGATCCCTGGTTCGCGTCCCGGCTTTCCCGGGATCTTTCTGCATGGAGTTTGCATGTTCTCCCTGTGCATGCGTGGGTTTTCTCCGGGTACTCCGGCTTCCTCCCACAGTCCAAAAATATGCTGAGGTTAATTGATTACTCTAAATTGCCCGTAGGTGTGAATGTGTGAGTGATTGTTTGTCTATATATGTAGCCCTGCGACAGACTGTCGACCTGTCCAGGGTGTCCACTGCCTTCGCCCGAGTCAGCTGGGATAGACTCCAGGCCCCCCCCCCCCGCGACCCTAGTGAGGAATAAGCGGTGTATAGATAATGGATGGATGGATTTACCTGGTGAACACTAGACTTACACCTGCTCAAGTGTTAGTTCAAGGTGGTTGGTCAGTATTTGTCAGTAGCCGGTTTTGTTTCTGTCTTCCTGCCTCCTCCAGCTGTGTTCAGGGTAAAGATGAATATGGCCGTCTGCTGCGCCGGACGCTGGTTCGTTACGTTAATCTGACATCACTGCTCATCTTCAGATCCGTCAGCACGGCTGTCTGCAAACGCTTCCCGACCATGGAGCACGTGGTGGAGGCAGGTTAGCATCGATGCTAACAGTAACACAGACGACCTTAAGGACTAAAATATCCACAGAAAATACAACATATTCATATTTTAGCCTTACATTGAGTCATTTTTAACCAACATCAAACTCAGGACCTTAAAGACAAAAATGTTTGCATCAAAAAACTGCAATAAAAATACCTTAGATTAATATAATGTTATTTTCACTAAGTATATTTTTGACCAACATCTACCAAATATTCAACCATTATTCAGGATTTTAAAAATTTAAATGCCATTTTGTTCACACAGCGCCACTGTCGATTTTTAAATAAGAAAAACATTTTAAATATTAATAATGTCTCATACAGTAAATGCTGTATGTATTTATTAAAATTAGCACAGTTTTGTATATATCAGTGATTCACAACAACATTTATTCTGATGCATTATTTTTTGCTAAAGTGTAAGACGAAAGAAAACGCACTCAGGACCTTAAAGACAAAAATATTTGCATCAAAAAACTGCAATAAAATTCTGAATTTTTTCATTTTCACAAAATTAATTTTCTAAACAATGTCAGTCCTAATCATAACTTCGACATATTCATTCACTTTCACTATTTTAACCCCTTAAATGCTGCAAATAATAACATAGCACCACCGCTGTTTTTCATGAAAAACATAAAAAATGAAATATTTCCCAAGTACTAATAACTATGTGGATATTTTTTTGTTATTATCTCAATCTGGTGTATGTCAATTAGCAACAAGATTGATTATGATGTGTTTTTTTTTGTGGAGTGTCAGATTTAAAACAAGAAAAAATGTACATTCAGGTCTTTAAAGACAAAAACCTGACATTAAAATATTATACATCAATATTATTTTCTGCTTTCATTGACAATTTCTTAAATAAACATCAGTTCTGATCATAACCACCAAATATTCATCCACTATTTAGGATTTTAATCCATTAAATACTTAATTTTTTTTTTAATTTTAAGTGATTGTCGGTTTTCTATGAAAAACTGCAAAACATGATTTATTTTCCATATATTACATACTAATAAGACATTAGATTTTTGATTACCACATCTGCAATATGTCATGCTTTATTGCTTTTATGCTTTTATGCTGGAAATGCACAGAGGTGAAAAAAAATAGCTATTTCAATGGATTTTAATGGGAACATTTTTGTCTTTAAGGTCCTAAATGTGTTTTTTTGTGTATTATCAATGTATTTTGGGGACTATTTTCTGCAAATAATACACATATTTGCCAAAATATTCAATAAAAATGACAAAATCATCCCTAAGGTTGCATTAGGGTGAAACAATGACATCTTAACAGTGATATTATGCAGTTAAGTGGTAAAAGTCAGACAGAGTTCAGGACTTTCCTTCTCGGTTTCATCCTTCCTGTAACCGGCTGATATGACCCCAGAGATTGGCTCATTATCAACCAATTAGAGCAGGACTCAGCTGCAGCAGGGATGACCTCAGATCCTCCAACACCAACCAAACGTCTGGAATAAAAGTGTGGAAGCTTCATTTCTGCAAGAACATTAAACCGAGAAAAGTAGAGTCAATATAAAGTCCAACAGAATCAATCAAAGCTGTTACTAATCACTGAAATATCACCGACTGGGACGATAGAAAAAATCTGTTTAGCTTTGAGTTTATGGAAAGTATTTCATTTTTATGTTTTTCAATAACAAACAACCGTGATACGATGTCAACAAACTGGCATTTAAAGAGTAAAAGGACAGAAACTCAATGAATATTTGGTTGCTTTGATCAGGACTGACGTTGGTAAAGTGAAAGTGGAAAATAATATGGATATATATGTAAGATTTAAAAACAAATCAGTATCAATAAACTAAATAAAAATACACAAATAAATACAGATGTACATAAACTGACTTAAATTAAAACAAGTGGTCTGGATTCTCACTCATGTTGAATTTCAATAGAGTGGCTAAAAATAAGTATTCATTTCATTTTAGGGACTTTAATTGGAGAAAGTTACACTTTTTCATATCATTTTCATTTCATATAACACACCTTAACCACGTTTCACGATGTTGAGACAGTTTCAAGAAAATTATGATTTTACCAGCTTTTCTTTGACATGTTTCTGGTGAATCCCTAAAATACAGTTCTACTAAATACTTAAAATGTCTACTAAATGGACCATAGAAAGTATCAGGTACTCTTGAAGAGCATTAAGAAAATTTACCAAGCTCCTTCCCAACAAGTTTCCTGTTTGAAATAATCTGTTTCTACAGGTTTCATGACTCCTGAGGAGAGGAAGGTCTTCGAGAACATCCGATCTCCTCACCTGAAGTACTGGATTCCTGTCGTCTGGTTCTCCAACTTGGCATCTAAAGCGCGACAGGAAGGACGAATCCAGGACAGCATCGACCTGCAGAACATCCTCAACGTAACACACTAACATAGTTCTGTTTAAAAAACCTGAGCCTTAATAAAGACCCAACAAACTGATTAGAGGCCAAGACGTTTATGTAAAGTTTTAGCTAAACTTTAAATTTTGTGCGGAAACCACTTTCATCAACAGCAGGAGTTTCCGTACATTTCTGCAACATTAAACTACAAAACAGGAAACTTTCTTAGGTAACAACGGAAAAGTTAACTAAGAAGAAATGGTAGATTGTTTAAGACATGTTAAGTTGGTTTCCACTGCAGGAACCGTCCCAGTAAAAACTCATTCAGGGAAGAAGGTGGTACCAACCCAACACCGATTGGTTTAAGTTGGAGAAGACGATAAGTTTTGTTTCCCAGTAGATGTCTTCTTCTCTGTAATATCGTCAACAACCAACATAACAACCTTTCATTGGTGAACTGGAGTTACATCCGGTAGTGGAGTTAACGTTGCTATGAAGTTGTTGGTTTCAGAAAGAGTGAAAAGGTTGGCTTTGTTGGCGCCACCTGGTGTCTGCTCCCAGTTCCTGCATTTGAAAGCCACTGATTCCAATAATTTAACCGAGAGAAAGTTTGGAGTTACGACTTTTTCACATAACAACCAGAAGTCTAACCGATTCTAAGACCTACCGAGGAAAAAGCCATAAAGTTCATCGACTAATTTAGGAAAAAGTCAAAAACCACTTCAAGCAGAAGTCCAAACTTTTTTGTGAAATTGGTGATGTTATTTCTAATTTTTGGTTTTTCCACTGACGTCTTTCTGATCTGACATCTAATACGCCTGTTTTTGTTTAAAGAGTAGAACCTCATTCAGGGAAGAAGAACGTACCAACTCAACACTGATTGGTTTAACTAGGAGAAGACGATGAGTGTCGTCATCTAGTAGAAGTCTTCTTCTCTGTAATATCGTCAACAACCAACATAACCTTTCATTGATCTACGTGCTCATAGAACTGGAGTTACGTCTGGTCGTGAAGTTAACGTTGCAGTGAAGTTGTTGGTTTCTACACCTTAACAGAAACAGAAATGGTCGGTCATGTTTAAGTTCCTGTAAATGTTGGCGCCACTTGGTGTCTGCTTAGAGTTCCTGCATTTGAAAAACACCAATTTCAATAATTTAAATCGAGAGAAAGTTTGGAGTTACGACTTTGTCACCTAACAACCAGAAGTCTAACCGATTCTAGAAGAAAAAAGCTGTAAAGTTCATCAACTGTTTTGGGGACAAAAATCAAAAACCACCTCAAGCAAAAGTCCAAATTTTTTTATGAAATAGTTTTTTCTAATTTTTGATGTTTCCATTGACTTTTTTCTCACTTGATAGTTAATACGCCTGTTTTCGTCTAAAAATCCATTATGAAAACACAGCTAGTGCCACGTTCTGATGAAAACCCAAATCTTTAAAGCTCTGGAACTGTTACCACCCTGTTGACGACAAATCAGGTTTCCACAGGTTGTGTAGAAATCATCATGACTAGTTAACAAATAACTGTGTTAACTTAACTGAGTTTATTTACCTCAACTAACATTCTATCTCTGTGTTTTTATGTGACTCTGGTGGTTAATTTGATGAATATAAAGTCGAGAAAGCGTCGTGGTTGTTATTCTTCTAGTGTTACTTTTGGTCCGTCTGAGTTTTTTTTAGCCCTCAGACTCTTTTTCCAGTCATTCTGTTGAGTTCCAGAATCATAGAAATTGAAAATCTCCTGTTTCCTTTCTGTGTTCAGGAGATGAATAAGTTCAGAACCTGGTGTGCGACTCTGTTCGGCTACGACTGGGTCGGCATCCCGCTGGTTTACACTCAGGTCAGTCGTTGGTCGTGGTAACCTCTTTAAGACTCGTAATCACATCAGAGATCATCACTGTAACCGAATCAGAGCTCTGGAGCTCCCACACCAAGACAGGAAACATCCCAACCAACCTCCGTCTGTTCGTCTCTTCAGGTTGTTACTCTGGCCGTCTACACCTTCTTCTTCGCTTGTCTGATTGGTCGACAGTTTCTGGACCCCACCCAGCGTTACCCAGGCCATGACCTCGACCTCTACGTCCCCATCTTCACCCTGCTGCAGTTCTTCTTCTACGCCGGCTGGCTGAAGGTCAGAAAACTTCTAATTAACCTGTTTCTGCAGCTCAATGGACATTTGAATAATATAAACTCAGCGCTCTGAAATATTAGCAACTTATTACCTACAAATATGAATTGCAAAATTGTGAAAAGAACTTCAGAAACTAAAATATAAAATTGAATACATTTTAGAATTCATATTATAATTATTATTAATAATAATAATAATAATAATAATAATAATAATAATAATAATAATAATAATAATAATAATAATTATAGTTATAATTATAATTACAATTATTATTATATAATTCATATTTACTCTAAAATAAAACAAACTAAAACACATGCAGAATTACTGTGTAAAATATCAAGAATTTAGTAATGAATACTTCAGTAGTTTCAGAGTAAATTACATAAAATATGGAAATAAGTCTACTATCAGTAGTTTTGTACTTTGTAAAACAAAAGATGTCAAATATTGTAAAATTTCAAGACTTTTCTAATGATATGTTTCAGTACTTTTTCTTTAAAATGAAAAAAAATTACAAAATTTGTTTCGTAAAGTTTCAAGAATCTTATTTATATTTTAGTAGTTTCACAATAAAACAAAAAATTACAAAATAATTATGTACATTTTTAAGAATATTTTTGCTCACAGTTTAGGATTTTTAAAATAAAAAAAATTCTAATTATGCAAAAATATCAAGAATTTTATCATTTATATTTTAGTACTTTAACTGTCAAACGAAAAAAATCCAATTTCTTGTTGTTGTTCAATGTTAAAATGAAAGCCTCTTACAATTTATACTTTAGCAATTTTACTGTAAAACAATAAATGTGCACATAAGTTATGTTATTATTTATATTTTATTATTTTCACTGTAAAATAATAAAATCTAATTCATTACATAAAGTCTAAGAATTTTATTTCTTATTTTAATAATTGAAATGTAACACTAAAACAGCACAATTCAGTTCTGTAAAATTTTGACAAATTTATGTCAGATTTATAATTGAAAACAGTAATTTCCTGGTTAAATAAATTATGTAAAGTATAAAGAATCTTATAAGTCATATTTTAGTAGTTTCATTGTAAAACCAAAAAAATATGCAAATGAGTTGCATGAAATTTTAAGAATTTTGTTCAGCATTTTTATTGAGATGTCTTTGATTTTTCCATTTAGTTTCATGTTATGGCTGTAATAATTACAACAAAGAATTCAGTCTGGTGATGCTACAATGTGTTTCTATGGGGAGGAGGTTGGGGTGGATGGACAGGTCAAAACATTGGACTTTATCATTGCTGGTTTAGTTTTGACAATAAAAATAGTCGTTTTTATATTACCAGAATTATTCTTTAACTAAATCATATTAGTGGTGAATTATGTTTGTTGTTTTAACCCTTTAGCACCTTATTTTGTCTATTATTATATCTTCTATCCTGTTTTCTCTCAGACTGAAGGACATGAGTTGGTGTGTGGTTGACCAGTTTCTCATCTCTTGACCTTATCGTGTGATATTAATAACACAACATATAAAGTTACCATACGAGCCACAAATTCTCAATGAGCCTCAGAGTCAGAACACAAATAGCAAGACTAAAGATTTATACTCTCCTCAGCGAAAGAAAAAACATTAAACTAAACACAATCAGTTCATCCTCTCAGGAACATGAATGTGCACATTTGGCCTGAAAAGTTTGGGACATACTGACACGTTAAATATGCAAAAAGGCGTTTCAACAATGCAGAAAAGTCAGATTATGCTAAATGTTGCTGAGCAGTGACAACAGTGACGTCTGTGGCCGCAAGTGGTAACTACATGTGCACTAAAATATTAATCACTTATGCAACAGGAACTAAGTCATTGTCTCAAGTCAAACTGATAAACTTAGAAATGACCAAAAAGATCTGAATCCACAGCAGTCATATGCTAAAATGTAGTGGCTAGGAGCTAGGTAGCAATGGTGGCAACTGAAACCAAAGCAACTGGCTGGTGGTGAGTTCCCCAAAATGGAAATATGTTCCAGTGAAGTTAAAACCAATCTTCATTTTCACACAGACTGGAAAATACACCCTGGTGTCAGCTAGCACATAGCTTAGCTCGAATGATAATGAGCTAAATACAGTTTGAGGGCTGGTAGTTTGGAACTTCGCTGCCAACAAGCTAGTTTGCATGCTGTGCTAACAAGCTAATGAGCTACAGAGTCAAACCTTTTAGAGTGACTGAATTCTAGATATGTTTTGCCATCAGGTAGCGGAACAGCTGATCAATCCTTTCGGGGAAGACGACGACGACTTCGAGGCGAACTGGATCATTGACAGGAACCTTCAGGTCAGCAGCCAAAGCACCCAAATACTAAATAAGTTTATTTTAATGATAATTAACAAGAATCTCAGAACTATGTTTCTAAAATTAAAGATGATAAAGGATTTGCCCACCAAGTTGAGAGTTCCTTTATTGATTCATTCATTACTTTTCTTGGCCATGCAGTAATAACAGCAAGTCTGATATTGCGTTTAATCTTTACCTAAAACAGAAGCTTCTCTAAAACAGTTTTTTTTCTTGCCTCTTACTGTTTCTTTTTTCAGGTGTCTCTGCTGGCGGTGGATGAGATGCACATGAACCTGCCTCACATGACCAAAGACATGTACTGGAACGACTGTGATGCTCGACCGCCCTACACTCTGGCTGCTGCAGATTACTGCATCCCATCGTTCCTTGGCTCCACCACTGACATGGGGTCAACATTTTTCTTTTTATTTATACTGTGGCTAAGTTTATTGGTTCATTGGGAGTTCATCTGGGTTTTTAGTTGTGTTTAACGTTAATATGTTTGAAAGAAACTTTCAACTGGCATCTTCCAACTCTTGCATTATGCTTATAGTCCTCTAGAGGGCACATTCTTCCATATTGTTAAGGAGAAGGAGTCATTTTTTTTGGTAAATTAGTTGGGTTTTGAGTAGTTTCATCTGCACAATGCTAAATTTTCGCTAAACATCTCTTCCAGACTGTCGGACATCCTGCAGTTTGACGATGTTGAAGGCAGTGAGAGTCGTCTACGGCAACAAGACTCTATTTTGGCTCGACGTCAGGAGTCGGTACAGGAATTTTTATTTCCTCTGTAAAAGATGTTTTTAATCAGGCAGATTCACACCAAAACTACTGACCAATACTTTCTAGCGTGAGTAGCGCCACCTTGTGATTATTAGTAAAACCCTTTCAATTCGTAACTCCTGAACCTCAGAAACAACTTCTTTAGATTCAGTACTTTGGAGTCTTCAGGACCAAATGGATTTCTGTTTAAGATAGGTTTTATTTTTGTTGCTACAATTTTTTAACAACTTTTATCTATCCTTTTAAAAGTCTATAAAAATTTGGAAGAGATCCCAAATAATATTTTTTAATGAAGGGTTTGGAAGCAGAGTGGTCTGACCCACGTTCTTGGTTTTTGAGAAAAATGGGTTCTAAGTTTTGTGTTTTTCAGAATGGCTCAACATCCCAAGTGCCACTGTAACACTGTATTTGGGTTGTGGGTTAGACCACTCTGACACTAAAATCTAGACCATAAAATATTACAGAAATTACATAAAACTCAGCTTGGATTTTTTTGTGGGTTGGACCACTCTGCTTCTAACCACCTCAAATATGCCATACTTTAATTCTCTTTTAGATATACTTTCAAAACTCTATAACGGACCAACAGTTTCAACTGGAGGGGCTCACATGCATTAATATGCACTACATCACACACAGAGGGAGCGTAACTTCATTCTCTACTAAAAACACCTTTACTCCACTATATCTTTACATGGCAGGTAATTGTTTGCTATATTAATGCAATATTTTTGGTCATAATCTTGCATATTCCACCTTTAATAAAGGTTGCGCCTAAACAACACAAACTTGTATTATTTCTGAAAATGGTCTTAAAAATAACTGAAAGGATTGTGCAACTTGCCTGTAGTTGTTTTTTCTTTTATCACAATTCCCATCAGTTGGAATAGAAACATGTTTACCTTTCTTGTAGTCACTTTCTAAATGTCTGCAGGTTCTCGGTCGAGTCCGCCGGTTGCTCAGCGTTCAGGAACCTCCTGACCTCCGACCTCCTCGGCCCACTTTCAAGCGACACAGCAGCGACGCAACTGGCAGCTTTTTCCCAGACCTCAGGTATCGGTGCGTCTATAATACATGTACCTTATGAGGTATCAGGTATGATATATTTGGTTTATAAGTTTGAGATCAACAGCAACACCATCAGGCAAAACTGTCCACTGTCCAATTCCATTTCATCTGAACCCATACAGGATCAACATGGGTTCGGACGACTTGCCCCCACCTTCCATGGACACCCTGTCAACCTTAAGGGAGGTCAGCAGCAACCCACCCTCACCGGAAAGTTCGCCCTCCACCGTTTTTCCTCAGCTGGTCATCAGCCCGCCATTGTTTGGTGATGTTTCTCACAATGCGGATTCTCTTGACAAACCTCAGAACGGTCTGGACCATTCCACCATTGAGGAGGGACCAGGCTTGGACACCCCAAGGTGATTAGTTGGTTTTCATGACTGAAGTCCTCATTTTAGAGTTTTGACTTAAGAGGCTTGCAAAAATGACACTAATTTTTGCAGCCCTACCCTTACCCTCCTCTAACTTCCCCTTCTGGTGAGATCCTTTCATTGTATTTACAGGAATGACCCCATAGTATGTTGTTCCCCGACTCAACTGGGCCCCAAAGAATTTCGCTGGACGACGCTCAACATCCCATGTTACCCGCCACCCCGGCCAAGGGGGCGCCAGTTCTCACTCCAGTTCTCCAGGCAGAACTCGAAAGCATCGGTCCGCAGCCTGCCGAGTCCCAAGGGTTTGGGCCGACGGAGGCGAGGCCTGGGTCGGTTCCAGTACCGGCGATCACCTGGTCCAACGCCAGACACTCTGCAGCTCCCTAACCCTGATTACGACCACGACTTCCAGGGAACAGCAGAGACTGAGAATGATGAGAAGGAAGGAACCAGCAAAGGCAAAGATACTAAAAACACCAACTCTCAGTCGGAGAGTACGGAAAAGGAATGAGAACCATCACAACCGTCCAGTCAGACCAATCAGAACAATCAGAACCACCACCTTGTCTGAGAGGAAGGCTCAAATTGAGTTTTATTTTGTTGTTTGGAACTAACAAACACCTGGAAAGCTGGACATACCAATCTATAAAGGGACGTTTTGAACCCAAAGTTTGGGTTTACCCCTTGTTGACTGCTTTGTCACTGGAAACAAACCCTACGTTTAACAGATAGTTCTGATTTAATCCAACCATTACTGTATCTGCTGTGCCTCTATGGGTCAGGCTAACTTTGTACTCTCCACCTCTGTTGTAGACACTCAGGTAAATGAGGAACTGAAAAATAATTGCATATAAATTGAGTTTTTTCTTGCCACTGTCACCTTAGGGCTTGCTCTGGGGGTTCAGGTATATGCATCTTGAGACAATCTGAATTGTAATTGGCTCTATTTAAATAAATTTGAATTGAATTGAATTGAATTGAATTGAATTGAACTGAATACATGCTACAGCTTTCCAAAAATGTTTGTATTTGAGTCTGACTGGTCCACCAAAGACAAAATTATCCCATTTAAAACAACCACTATGGCTGAAACGCCTCCTACTCAAGAAAATACCTGTAAGTTTATCCCTCTTCAGTGTTTTAATGGAAGACTAACTCTCAATGCAGACGTGAAATTAGCTTCTGATGCTGAATTTGGTGCAAAAAAATAATCTGTGTGGACTTCCTAGAGGAAAACTGGAGGGATTCCCTTCAGCTCAACATAGTGGATGCCATCTAGTGTCCGTTAGAAGAACTGTAGCACTTACTGACGAACTCAGGGGGGATTTAAGAATTGTGATTACAGTTTGTATTTATAAATGTAACTGATTAATTTGCACTTTCTGCTGCAGCTGCTGACTTTCCAAAAATGAGTTTTTCAAATAAAGTGTTGACGTATTTCTTGACGGGTCACCAACAATGACAAACGGCTTTATCTTGTCTTGAATATAAATATTATATACAATAAAAATAATAAAATATAAATATTACATATAATAATAGAATATAAATATCATATATGATAATAATAGAATATAAATACTCCATATAATAGAATATAAGATACTATATATAATAATAGAATATAAATAAGATAAGTCCTTTATTTCTCCCCACGCCAGGGGAAATTTACATTGTTACAGCAGCTTATGTAGCAATAGACATAGTCATAGAAATAAAATAATAATAGAACAGTAGTAATAATATTTACAATATGTACAGGGGTGAGAAATGAGGATGAAATAGTACAGTATTGACACACTGTAAGACAATGCAGTATAAAGTGGTGGCACGGTGGTGGCAACATCATGATATGAAGCACGGTGGTGGCAGCATCATGATATGAAGCATGGTGGTGGCAGCATCATGATGTGAAGCATGGTGGTGGTAGCATCATGATGTGAAGCATGGTGGTGGCAGCATCATGATATGAAGCATGGTGGTGGCAGCATCATGATGTGAAGCATGGGGGTGGCAGTATCATGATGATGAAAGCATGGTGGTGGCAGCATCATGGTATGGAGCAAGTCTCAGCTAGGAAACAACAACAAAAATATCAGGAAATATCAGGATCTGATTTAGAACAAACAGACAAATGAAAAACAAAATTCCAGATGCAAAGCCGAGCGTGTTTGACTGAGTTTGGACTTGAGCCAGAAAAGGAGAGGAATGAAAAACTGATAATGAGGCAGCGACAAACCAAACCGGTTCACCTGCACAATGAGGCGTAGCAACATTCACGGCTAAATACCTGATGAGAGTTGAAGCTCTGGAAATCAGCAGAGACAAAAGACGAAGCAACAGAGAGGACAGACGTTTAATGAAGGGTTTACCTGTGGAGATTAAAGACCTTTGAGAGATTCAACATCGGTGAGTCCAGCGGATGATTTACATTTTTCTGCTTTTTTTTCTGCCACTGCATGATTTCAACTCATTTGCTGTGAATCCCGCTCTGGAATTCATTAGCTGGCTCATAAAAATAGTTTACCGACAGCGCTGTAATGTGGTTTTGTTTTAGGGAGTCATAATGTCGGCCGCCAGCTGTCTGCTGACTGAGGAGCAGCTTCTGTGCGGCATCTGTCTGGATGTCTTCTCCAATCCCGTCACACTGCCGTGCGGACACAACTTCTGCAAAAACTGCATCATGCAACACTGGGACACCAACATCCAGTGTGAGTGTCCAACCTGCAAGGAGCCGTTCTACCGGAGGCTGGACCTGCGAGTCAACACCTTCATCTCTGAGATGGCTGCTCAGTTCAGGAAGTTGGCAGGAAGGCAAAACCCCAACCAGCAAGTGGCCAAACCGGGGGACGTCCCCTGCGACATCTGCACCGAAAATAAAATGAAAGCTCTGAGGTCCTGCCTGGTGTGTCTGGCCTCCTACTGCGAGGTTCACCTGAAGCCCCACCTGACGGCGTCGCGCCTGAAGAGACATCAGTTGACGGATCCGGTGGAGAATCTGGAGGGGAGGATGTGCACGATTCACGACAAACCTCTGGAGCTCTTCTGCAAGACGGACCAGACCTGCGTTTGCATGCTGTGTCCGGTTTTAGACCACAAGTCGCACGAAGTCATTCCGCTGAAAGAGCAGTTCGAGAGGAAGAAGTCAGAGCTCGGCAGGAAGGAAACCGAAATCCACCGGATGATCCAGGAGAGACGACTGAAGATCCAGGAGCTGAAACGTTTGGCGAAGCTCAGCAAGGAAGCAGCAGAGAGGGAGATGGCGGATGGCGCTCAGGTCTTCACCACCCTGATTCAGTCCTTAGAGAGAGCCCAGGCGGAGGTCATCGGGATGATTGACGAGAAGCAGAAGGCGACAGACAATCTGGCCAGAAGTTACATCCAGGAGCTGGAGGAGGAGATCTCGGAGCTAATGAGGAGGCGGGGCGAGGCGGAGCAGCTCTCTCGATCAAAAGACCACCTTCACTTCCTGCAGAGCTTCTCCTCGCTGGATGCCTCCCGGTTCACCAAGGACTGGTCGGAGGTCCACGTGGACATGCCGTCCTACGAGGGAACCGTGAAGGCGGCCGTGGACCAGCTGGAGGAGGCGATCGGCAAAGAGATGCCGAAGCTGCTCCGGGAGGCAAAGCTGAACCGGGTTCAGCAGTTTGCGGTGGACGTGATGCTGGACCCCGACACCGCCCATGCTGCCCTCATCCTCTCTGACGATGGCAAGCAAGTTCACCACGGCGTCGTGAAGAAGAACCTCCCAGACAATGGCGGGAGGTTCAACCCCAGCTGCTGCGTCTTGGGGAAGCAGAGTTTCTCCTCCGGAAGGTTTTACTTCGAGGCGGAGGTCAAAGGGAAGACGAGGTGGACTTTGGGAGTCGTGAAAGCTTCTATCAAAAGAAAAGGAGTCGTCCCGCTGTGCCCAGAAAACGGCCACTGGACCATTTGGTTGAAAAATTCGGATGAATACTCCGCACTGGTTGGCTCTCCGCTACATCTGTCTGTAAACCCGAAGCCCCAGAAGGTTGGAGTGTTTGTGGATTACGAGGAAGGTCTGGTGTCCTTCTACGACGTCGACGCTGCAGAGCTTCTCTACTCCTTCACCGGCTGCAGCTTCACCGACAAACTCTTCCCATTCTTCAGTCCCGGACTCAACAACGACGGAATAAACTCTGCCCCGATTATCATTTCTCCAGTTAATCGCTAAGATTTAGCTCTCTGAGTTTCTGAGAAGACTTTCCTGTCAGCACCTACGAATATAAACCATACATTGGTTGGTTTGGGTAAAAGCTGAGAGAATTTAGGAAACATGTTAATGCACCGTCCTAGATATTGTTGAGTTTATAGATTTCTGACCCAAAAACAAGACACTAAATGACAAAGGAAGACACAAAATGACAAAAACAAGATGCAAAAAGACAAAAACAAGACACAAAACGACAAAAACAAGACACAAAACGACAAAAACAAGACACAAAAAACAAAAACGAGACGCAAAAGACAAAAACAAGACATTAAATGACAAAGCAAGACACAAAACGACAGAAACAAGATGCAAAAAGACAAAAACAAGATCCAAAAAGACAAAACCAAGACACAAAATGACAAAAACAAGACACAAAAAAGCAAAAACAAGATGCAAAATGACAAAAACAAGACATTAAATGACAAAGCAAGACACAAAACGATAGAAAGAAGATGCAAAAAGACAAAAACGAGACACAATACGAGACACAAAACGAGACACAAAACGACAAAAACAAGATGCAAAATGACAAAAACAAGACATTAAATGACAAAACAAGACACAAAATGACAAAAACAAGACACAAAACAACAAAAACTAGACGCAAAAAGACAAAAATGACACAAAACGACAAAAACAAGATGCAAAATGACAAAAACAAGACATTAAATGACAAAACAAGACACAAAATGACAAAAACAAGACACAAAACAACAAAAACTAGACGCAAAAAGACAAAAATGACACAAAACGACAAAAACAAGACACAACACGACAAAAATGAGACATAAAATGACAAAAACAAGACGCAAAAAGACAAAAACAAGACATTAAATGACAAAGCAAGAAACAAAACGACAAAAACAAGACACAAAACTACAAAAATGAGACACAAAATGACAAAAACAAGACGAAAAAAGACAAAAACAAGACATTAAATGACAAAAGACACAAAATGACAAAAACAAATAAGCATGAAAATAAAGTAGAGACAAACAAGAAATCTATTCATCTGGGTCTGATGTTTAATTATTAGAAAATATGACCCTTTCTCACACAGTTTTATTAGATTATTGACTCATATTAGATGTGATCTTTGCATATAGTGAGATTTAAATGAATTGTGTAATATCACAGTTATGGTGAATGTGAGCGTTTCACTAATAAGTGATGAAGCTGCCAGTGTGGAAAGACTCTTACATCTTAATGTACTTACAGTAACACAACGTACATTTTAGTACAACTTAGGTTTGGTACCAGTATCTGTCGGCCCATGGACGACCAGACAGAATAGTTTCCAGCAGATTGAAGTGATGAATTGCTCCAGCACAAGACAAATTTTTAAATTATTGGCCCTTGAAAATGGAAATCCAATCCAGGCTTGTATAGTGTAACCCCGTCCTGAAACATTCCCCCTTTTATTATTAATTTCCCCCAAAATTAGAATCACACTTTACAAAATGAACATCGTGCTGTCTTCAAAAAGTCCTAAAACCAGTGATTGAGACCATAAACTCATGAGGAAAATGTTCACCAGGTAGCAAATCAAGTGAGAATTTACATCGTCACAGTTTGTTTTTAGAACCAGAAGAGTCGCCTCCTGGTGGTTGGTAGAAAGAAGACAGCTTCACTTTTTAGATTGAGAGGCTACGTCCATCTTTTATATACAGTTTGTAAATAGTGTTTTTCCTTTGTGTGTTTTCAAACCTTGCCTTGTTCCAGGTGGTGTATTGCTTCTGATCTGTGATATGAACTCATGTAAACATTATAAAGTTGGGAGATAAAACCGAAAATTAATCATGATAAAGGTTTATATTCAGTGAACAACAATTACTATTAAAAACTTTCAGTTACTTTTTTGTTGTATTGATTGTCACTGTGCGCTTTAATAAGCAGTTCAATGTGGTTTGCGATGGATTTAGTGTATATACATATGAATGGATCCATATTTACTACGAAAAATACTGTCTTTGGTCGATATTTAACCAACATTTTTGAGCTACAGCATCAAAAGAATTCAGTTTTTCTTTCATTTTCGGCCTCAAAAAAACCTTGGAAGCCATCTTAACCCTCGTGTCGTAATGCGGGTCAAAATTGTCCAGTTTTAAAGTTTGAAAATGTGGGAAAAAATAACACATTTTCACAGTGAAACTTCTGATGTCCACATTTTCAACATTTTTGGGAAATTTTTGAACAATTTTTGGTGGAAAAAAGAAATGTTAAAAAATGTTTCTTAAGAACATTCACATAAAAATCAACCCAAATCCAGCAAATTTTGCTGGATTTTGGTGGATTTTTATGTGAATGTTCTTAAAGAAATATTAGAAATTTTACTGATATATATGGAATCACTTTAGATATTTTTAGGATTTTTTTTGAAGATTTTACTCATTTTTTGAAAATATTTACAAGAATTTTCTTGCCAAATTTGGGGGATTTTTTTAATCAAAACTTTTAAAGGAAACTTCGAAGGAATTATTGGAATTTTCTGCCTGAAGGTTTTGCAAATTCTCAGAAATTTGGAGAATATTTTTGCTGAATTTTTGGATTTTTTTCAGACAAGGAAACAACATTTTTTGGCGCCCGTAAATGAGGACAACAGGAGGGTAAAAGGTTCAGTATCTCCAGAAATTTAACCCCCACTGCCATGAAATTTGGTGAAAACAGAGACAGAAAAATCTTTGGTCACAGATGAGTCAGTTATGGCTCATCGGTTGCAATAAAGAACGCAGAATTTTTTTAATTTTTACCAAATCCTGTTATTTTTGGTGAACTTTTAATATCAAAATTTTATGCTCAGATTTCGCTTGATTTCTAGAAAAGGAACAGAACGCTGCGACAACGTCATTAAAAAACTGTCAGAAATGTGAAAATGTAATATTTAATATTTTTTTTCTGTTTATACCGTTTGTGGCTCTAATAAATAACGTCATTTTGGTGTTTTTTTTTTTTTTTTTTTTTTTAAATAACAGATTTTTGAAACCCAGCAACAGGTTTTTAAGGGTCAGATGACTGACCATAAATGATGTTTTGATGCTTTGACAGAGTAGAAATCATATTTTTTTTCCATCTTTTGCTAGAAATTAGGAGCAAATTTTCCTTTTTTAAATTGTTGTTGAAACTCTGTTATGAAAACTAAGCCCATGTCAGATTTTTATATTTTTTTAATTTATTATTACTATTATTTATGTATCATTTTATATTTTTTCTTGCTCATTTTAAGAACCAGCCAAAAATCCTGGATCTTGTTTATTTCAAAATATTCTCAACTATTTAGATCTTTATCATTTGATCCGATAATACTTCCATATTTTTGGAAATCAGCCTTGATATTGTGGAAGAAAAGTATTTTATATTGTAAAATTGTCATGCTTTTACTTGTATCTCACCATAAATCAGCATAAATCTTTTTAAAAATGTGTAGATCAGTTTATGATAATGATAATTACATGACAACGTAAAATGCCTAAGTTAAAGTATTCAAACTCTATTTTTCGTGTGTGACTGAGTCGAACGTTTGAAATGAAGCTGCTCTTTGTGTCGTTTAGTTTGACTTTTCTGCCATCTAGTGGCTGCTGACAGTTTATCCTGGGATCAGAATTCAGCTGAAAGTCAGTGGAAAACAAATCAAACAATGAACTGGACTCTGATAACAAACCAGATCTGGTTTCTTCAATACAGTTAATTAGTTACAAACTCTCTGCTGCTTCTAATTAACATATGAACATGAGCTGAAAATCAAACCGTTACAAAAACTAATTATTCTTATGTGCATGATTCTGGGTTTTATCATAATTTTATTGATTGTTTCCATGGCAATTTTTTAGATTTTTACTCAGTTTAAGGTTTTTCTTGGTTATTCACTAGTTTTTTAAGTTACTTTGTTGACTGTATGAATAAAGACATAAAATAACTTCAAAAATGGCACAAAGTGACAGAAAATGACTGTAAAATGGCAGAAAATAGCTACAAAATGACCACAAAGTCACCAAAATATTTCAGTGTGACACAGAATGACAGCAAAGTGACATAAAATGAGTACAAAATGACACAAAGTCCTTCAAAACTACCATAAAGTCAGACAAAAATGGCCCTAAAGTGACACAAAAATGCCAGAAAATGCCACAAAATTCAACAAAGTTACAGAAATAGATAACATACTGACACAAATTGTATGAACAAACTGCCAGAAAGTCGCCAAATACTCACAAAGTGGCACAAATTGGCCACAATGTGAGAAAAAATGAGCACAAAGACACATTAAAATCTCACAAAATAACCACAAATTTACACAAAATCTGCACAAAGTGACACAAAATTGTCACAAAGTCACAAAAAATTAGCGCAAATACCTGAAAACTGTTTGGAGACGCGTTTGAAAGACTGAACTGAAAAACTGAAGTGTTTGTTGCATCCAGGAGTCACATTGTGTTCCTCAGGTGCAATATTTTCACAATAAAAGCTTCTTATTGCAGTTTAATAAGTGTTAAATCACAGCCGTTTGAAGCGAGAACAAACCGGCACTAAAACAGAAGATGAACACTGAACAGCAGCAGAGTGAAGCAACAGGAGCAGGAAATAACAGAAACTTCTCACCGGTGGTTCAGTTTGTCCTGAAGAACATCAGGAACCTGAAATACGTCCAGAACGTCCAGATGAAGGTCGACCTGCAGCTTCTTCAGCAGCTTCAAGACGAAACAAGAACAAAAGTCATCCAGAGTTTCACTGTGACAAGATCAGGTTTAGACTCAAAATGACCCAGAAAAAAACACAGACACGAAAAATTAACAAAATGAGAAACGAAATGACAATGTAGACAAAAAGAGACTGAAAACGACCACAAATAAACAAAACCAGATTAAAGAAGTGACCATAGTGACCACAAAGAGACACAAAATGACACAAAGAGACCACAAAGTACCAAAACCAGACAATAAAATTACCCCAAAAAGATACAAAATCATCACAAATGGACAAAAAAGACACAAAGAGACACAAAACGACTGGAAAATGAACACAATGACACAAAACAAAGCAAAAAAATGTTTTTTTAATTCTACAAAGAGACACAATGACACCACAACAGGATTACAATGTGGCAAAACCAGACACAGAAAGACCACAAAGAAACACAAAATCGTCACAAAGAGACACAAAATGACGACAAAGAGAAATGAAATCACTAAAAAGACAAAAAGACACCTCAAAAATACACAAAACAACCACAAAATACCAAAACCAGAGTGTGAACTTACCCCAAAGAAACACAAAACAACTGGAAAATGAACACAATGACACAAAACAAAGCAAAAGAAAACCTACAGAGACACAATGACACTACAACAGGATCACAATGTAACAGAACTATACAATAAAATGGCCACAAAAACACAAAATGACCACAAAGTACCAAAACCAGACAATAAAAACGTCACAAAGGGACACAAAATGTCCACAAAGAGACAGAAAACCACCACAAAGGGACACAAAATGACCAAAACTAAACATAAAATGACCACAGAGAGAAATGAAATCACCAGAGAAAAAAGAGACAACAAAAAGACACAAAACAACCACAAAGTAGCAAATCCAGACAATAAAATTTCCCCAAATAGACACGAAATGACCACAGAAAGACACAAAACCACCACAAAAAGACACAAAAACACCACAAAAAGACACAAAATGACCACAAAAAGACACAGAACGACCACAAAGTACCAAATCAGACAATAAAATGACCCCAAAACACAAAATGACAGGAAAATGAATACGCTGACACAAAACAAAGCACAAACAACTACAGAGACACAATGACACCACAACAGAATCACAATATAACAAAAACAGACAATAAAATGACCACAAAGAAACACAAAACACCCCAAAACAAAGAGTCCTCTAATGATCCGTACGACTTCATGAAACACTCCAGATGGACGACTAGATGACAGAAAACACCACAAAGACACACAAGATGAACTAAAGTCACCACATCTGGACTCACTTCACTCCTGCAGTCACCAGTTCTACATGTTCCACCCACAACCCGTTCCTTCACACTTCTCCTGACTACTTCCTGTTCCCTGGTCCACCTGTTCTCTGATTGGTCCGACATCAACCACATGAACAAACCATGTGCTTGTTTATTCCACCTGCAGCAGAACTCCAGTGTCCATACCGTCATTAGAAATCAGGGATCCCAACCATTTTAAACACAAATATAAAGGTCTAAAAGTCACAAAGCCTCATATATTCACATGTTCTAGATATTAGAAAATATATTTGTGAGAATGACCATCTGTTGTTTCATATACGGCAGTAAAGTCTTTGGACAGATGGAGGAAGAAAAGCATTTTCTGGGATTTGAAGTCTTTTATCAGCTGAAGTTAACTGTTCTAAGTGGAACATCAGAGTTTTGGTTGTTATGTTGAATAAAAAAATTATGCTGCCACCACCATGCTTCACAGTGGGGATGGTGTGTTAGTGGTGATGTGCAGTGTTTGGTATCCAACAAACAGTGTCTACCATCTAGTATTACATCTACCCTCTGACCAATGTTCCCTGTAATGTTTCCTGAGTGTGAGCAAACACACAAACTCCCTGAGCGTCCCTTGGACCACTGTGAGCAACATCAGACGTGTGCACTGTGGTCACACCAGCATCACATCCATTCAAGTTACATGGTTCATTAAAAGAATCAAATTACAGCATTTACATTTCTGTTAAAACACTTTGTCAACAGGAACCAGTTGAAGGCTGCAGTGATTTTAGTGACACTACAATGTATAAGAGTGAAGTTATTGAATATTTGTCTCTCTTTACTGTTGCAGCAGTTTTGCAAATTGCAGACGGACCCTGTTCACTCCATAGACACCAATGTTATTCCTGTAGCTTGAAAGACAGCTACTTTTGATAAAACTGGGCTTGTAGCACATTGTCTGCCTTGCAACAATGGGAAAGAGGCACCGTTTATGTTTTGACAACCTATATCTAATGAGTTATTGATGCTGGAAGTCCCAATCTGTGAATATCTTTCCAACTTTACTGAACTTGGGGCCACTACCACCTAAGGAGTGATATATTTAATTTTGAAAAGAGCATTTAGCCATACTTAAAGCTTTAAGTGCTTTATTAACACGGAACTAAAAATTTTGTATTGTTTTATTATCACAGGTTCTGTCTGAAAAGAGGTGGCATCATTTTAAACAGTGAAATCAAACTAACAAAATGTAATGACCAACCAGTGAGCAATACTGGATTCTGCAAAAACATAAACAACTTTTTTAAAAATCTAAATCTTATCTTAACACAGTTAATGTATTAACTTATTTTTGTGTGTATGCATGTATTTATTGATTTATTTAGTACTGTTAACATATCAGAGTTCTGAGTGAATTTTTCTTAAGATAGACAAAGGCCATTTATTGATTACATATAGGCTCTTAAATGTTTATTAAAAACTAAAAAGCATTTAAAAAAACAACTTAGGCATTTATTGAGTCACTAAAATACTGTAGAGCAGTGTTTCTCAACTGGTGGGTCGCGACCCAAAAGTGGGTCGCGGGGCCGTTTTTGGTGGGTCGCGAGCCTTTTTCTAAAAAGAGAGAAAAATAAAGATAATCCAATTTAGTGGCGAGTCATTGTAGTTCCCCTCCGCACCCGCAGGGGGTCGTCGTGTCAGCAGCGACCGGTGAGGACACTCGTATTACTGTAGAAGAAACTGCATGTTTTCATAGCAACAGCAGCATGGCTAAACGCAAGTACGACAGCGAGTACATTAAATATGGATTTTCCTACATCGAAGACAAAGGAGTCCAAAAGCACGCATCTGAATAAACTTTTCGAGCGGTTTAACGACTACTTTCCCGATAAACAACCCGAGGACGACTGGGTGCGCGACCCGTTTGGAATAAACATGGAAAGCATCACGTTGCCTAGCAGCGATGAATGTCAGCTGGTGGAGCTATCATGTGACCGCACTCTCAGAAAGAAATTCACAGAGGTAAGCCTTTCCCAGTTCTGGTGCAACGATGTGATGAGAGAGTATCCCTCCATTGCTAGTCGAGCTGTAAAAATCCTCCTACCATTCAGCACCACATACCTCTGTGAATGTGGCTTCTCAGCTCTTGTTCAGCTGAAAACAAAATACCGAAATAAACTGAACATTGAGCATGACCTCAGAGTTGCTTTATCATGCATACAGCCAGATTTTGAGACTCTTGTAAAGGCCAAAAAGCATCCTCAGCTAAGCCATTAGAACTTCATGTAGTTCTGCAGTACTTTTATCGTGACTTGTGACTTTTGTTTATTTGTAAGTGCTTAAAAACACACTTTTCTTTCAATATTGCACACAATTTTTTTCCCCAAATATTGGCTTTCAAATATAGTTAAGCCCTTTGAAAAATGTTTTATTGTGTTTACATTTTGAGATTGATCAGAACATTAAGCATTTCTTCACTTTAATAATTTGTTGAATGCACTTCATCAGTTTTCATGTTTTGGACTCTTTTGCACATATTTCTATACATAGTTTCTCCAGCTACAACAGCAATGTTGCAGACTTGTGCAGTATTATGAGAAGCTACTGGTTTTGTTGAATTGCACTTTTTTTGTAGAAAAAAAATGCACTTTTATATATCCTGAGAACTACTTGAGGCTATTGTTCTACTTGTTTCAAAGTCCTCAGTACTTGAATTAGTATTGCTGCTTGATTTTGAGTTGTTGTGAAGTACTTGAGTTCAGGTTTAAAAGTTTTGTCTTCGAATGCTCAATCAATAAATTGTTGATTTTTGGAGAAATATTGTTTGGGTCACGACTTGTCATTTCAGTTTTATGGTGGGTCCCAGGCCCAGACCAGTTGAGAACCACTGCTGTAGAGTACAGACCACATCAGCATGATTATAAGCATCCTCTGGTAAATGAACAACCAGATACTGATGTCTCTCACCATATGGACTTCAGGAGATGATTAGATGATGATAAACTGTGACCTACTGGTTGGGTTCTCTCTGTTCTCATGTTTCTTACATGTTTGTCCCCTGACAGCCGGGTCCTCATGTTTTTTGAGCAACACACCATACTATGATGTTTTTACAATGATGGTTCTACTATGGAACCAGTTTGACATGTTCAGGTGTTCTTTGTGTGAAAACTCAGAGATTTCAGGGATCAGAAGGTGGTTTTCAACTTTCTTTGTTAACTTTCTGCCTCAACTTTAAACTAAATTTCCTTCACTAAGCCAGCCCTCTGGACTTCCAGGAAGCTGTGTTCCTATTGGCTGTCCAGGTGGCTGCTTGGTGTTATCAGGAACACCTGAGCAGCTCAGTGTCTTCCTGCTTTATTTAGCTGCAGACAAACATTTCCTCTGTTTCTCTTCACCAGTGAACTGGGTTTGGTTCCATTGCTTTAGTTTGTTCTTTAGGCGTTGGCTTGCAGCTTCCAGCAGTAAAATCGTCTTTAATGTGTTTCTTGGTGTGTTTTAGGGCTTTGTACTGGATAGTTGTCTTGGTAAATGAGGTTCTTTAGCCACAGTTAGCACATGGTGCTAATGTGTGCAGTGATTAGTGGATTTGATGCAGCTGAGTTGTGTCTTTATCTTGGCTGTAGTGAGTCTTCAGAGGTTTTTGGTCAGACACATTCTGTATTTTTGTTTGTGAACCAGCGTTGGTTGTCCAGAAGGTAAGAGTTCCTGTCCTGATTCTCTGTTCTCAGAGGTTCTCTGGTAGGCTGCAGGAGACTTTAGTGTTTGGGTTGTGCTAGTTTGGTTTTTGTATGGTTTCATTTGGACGACTATCTTGAGGCCCCTCCATGTGGTTTAGTGAGGTTTTCTGGAACAGTTCTACAAAGCAACCTGCAGCAGAAGAGACTTTGAGAGTTTTTAGGAAGTTCTGGAGACCAGACTTTAGAGCAGCAGAAACATTTGTCAGCAGTTTGAGCAGGAGAAGGTGAGCTTCAGAGTAGAAATGAGACAGAAACCTTCTTGACCCGTGTGGTGAGGTCCTGTACCAAGAGTTTGAGCAGGTTGTGAAGAGTCTGTAGTTCTTTGGTCTGAAAGCACAAGAAGAGTCGACTCATTAAAGGAGAAAACAGGAGATATTGTTGGTTCTTCTGTCACTCTGCAGTTTCCTTAGACTGAATATCAAGTTTATATTTTAAATGATTTCCCATGTGAGCCCAAGAAGACTTCAATAAACTCCCTCCATCCCCTGGACACAACACATTTTATTACCATGTTAAATCTTTCTTTTTTAAAATATGTTTTTGAGTTTTAATCATAGTTTTAGCATAGTTTTTTTCTCTTTGCTTGTTTAGTTTTGTCATCTGTGTGAAAGGTGCTGAACAAATAAAGTTGAATTGATAAACTGAATAACTGACTAACTCATGATTGTGACAACAGAAGTATTTTCATTGTGATTTATGGGTTTATTTCATTTTTAAGGTTGGGGTTAAAATCTTCACAGAAAAAGAAGATTAAAGAAATAAACTAGATAACAAAAAGCAATTAAATCAAAGGAAAAATAATTAATACAATAAAACTTTAAAAAAGTTTTATTATTAAAAAGTTTTAAGAAATTTAAGATGTCATTTTCTAATTAAACATTTAATTTTTTAATTAAATATTTTGTCTTTTTAAAGGTTTAATAATCTAATTAAATGTTTTGCATTGTTTAAAATGTTTAATATTCTTCTTGTTTAATTGTATTTTTTAAATGTTTAATTGTTGAAAATAATTTATCTGTAATTTTTAATATTTGTATTTTAAAAATTCTGTTTAATTTCATAATGACATGTATTGTATCTTGTTGAATTATCTCATTCAATATTTTGTCTGTTTAATAGAGTTAAACATTAAATACAATTAAATTATATTAAACAGACAAAATATTGAATGAGATAATTCAACAAGATACAATACATGTCATTATGAAATTAAACAGAATTTTTAAAATACAAATATTCAAAATTACAGATAAAATATTTTCGACAATTAAACATTTAAAAAATACAATTAAACAAGAAGAATTTGCATTGTTTAAACATTTTAAACAATGCAAAACATTTAATTAGATTATTAAACCTTTAAAAAGACAAAATATTTAATTAAAAAATTAAATGTTTAATTAGAAAATTAAATCTTAAAGACAATAAAACTTCAAATAGGAATTAAACAGAAAATACAATGAAGCATTTAAAAAGAAAATTAAACAGTAAAAGGTGGTAAAACATTTAAAAAGAAAAACCTTAAACATTTAATCGAAACATTAAATATTGGGAAAGAAAAAAAAACTCAAACAAGTCGATAAAACATTTGAAAAAACAATTAAACATTAAAAAGAAAAAACATTTGGAAATCAAATCAGACATTAGAAAAGAATAAAAGGTGAGAAAAGAGCAAAACTAAACGTTTAAGAAGAATCAAACTAATGCCAAAACATTTGAAAAGACACCAGTTAAACTTTAGAAGATCAAATTAAACAGAAGAGACAATAAAACAATGAAAAAGCGCTAAAACAGAATAAAACAGATAAAGCTCTTTAAGCGTTTTCTAGTCTGAAATGAAAACAAGTTGTTTCTTCAAACATTTCCTCTTTCTATGTTCTTGGTTTGATTGTGGACAGATTTACTAAGAACTCATTTCAGAAAACTGCTTTCCAGATAAAGTCTACTAGTAGTTGAAGGCATTGATCAAACTAATGTTACCTTCTGATCTCCACAAACTTTACTGTTCAGTGAAGAGAATCAAAGTTTGTTGAGGATTTCTAAAAAACCCACAGGTGAAGGTCTGAGAAGAACTCAGATGGATGGTCTAAATGTGAAATCAAGACTCATGGTCACAAGTTTTAAGGCTTCTGTTAACCAGAAAGTTCAAACTAACAGAGACGTACTGAGAAACTTTTAAGATTTCAGTCCTCAGACTGTCTAAAGGTTCAAACTAACAGAGAACTACTCAAGAACTTTTAAGATTTCAGTCCTTGGACTGTCTGAACGTTCAAACTAACAGAGAAGTACTCAGGAACTTAGAAGATATCAGTCCTTGGACTGTCTGAAAGTTCAATCTAACAGAGAACTACTGTGGGACTTAGAAAATTTCAGTCCTCAGACTGTCTGAAGGTTCAAACTAACAGAGAACTACTGTGGAACTTAGAAAATTTCAGCCCTCAGACTGTGTGAAAGCTCAGGTCCTGAGGACTCGGGAGGTGTGGAGGCTTTGGAAAGTCTTGGAACTGAGGGTTCCACCCTCCAGCACAAAGGCTGAAGTCCAACCTCCTGAGAAAAACGGTCGAGTTGAGACTCGAGTTCAAAAAAACCTCGAAAATGACAAAAAATAGATGATAAATGCGCAAAAAAAAGAAGAATTAGTATCTGAGCGAGTAGCTCAGGAGGATAAGAGGATAGACTACAGAGTGGAAGGTCGCAGGTTCAAGACCCACCACTGGCACTTTTCTTTCTTTGTCTTTGTCAGGATTTTGATAAAATTTAAGAAGTGTCTGGTCTTGAACCAGCAACCTGCAGCTCCATAGGCAAATCCTTAACTCACTGAGCTACAGATCAGATAAAAAGAAATAAATTCGTCGTCCCTTTGGCATCGTAGTTCCTGAAGTGACCTCATGGGCAGGGCCAAGGCGGAGTCTGGGTGGAGTCAGGGCGGAGAGTAGGCGGGGAGGTGGGTGGCGGCCTCCCCCCTCTACTCCCCCACCTCCCCCCACCACCCACCACACCTTCCCCCGCCCCACGAGTTCTTCGAGTCTCCACGAGTTCTTCGAGTCTCAACAGGTTTTCCCAAGTTTCTTGAGTTTCCACGAGGTCCGAGGCAGAACAACTTGTCATGAAGAGGTGTTGAAGTCGGCCAGGATGGACTGACTTTTTACAGCGACTAGAAGGAAGACGACTAGAAGAGCAGGTCTTTAACCACCATCCATAAAATCCATGGAGTCGCTCCAGAGAAATGAAGGGAGGTCAACTTTTATCAACCTCCATCCACATGTTCAACTCGATATCTTTGAGATTTTTAGCACCACAAACCTTTAGTATCACACTTTATTATCATTTATTAGGACTTTAATGGAATCCACCAGCAGATTTAGTTTTTGTTGACAAACTTTATTCTTGTCGTCGTGGGACTGCAGTATTTAAAACTGTTCCTTCTATTTGACCTCATGTTTATTAGTTTTAGTGGAGAAAGTTTGAATTGTCAATTAGTCTCTTAAAAACTAAATAATGAATTGGATTAGTCAAGAGGTTTAAATTTCTTACTTTGTCATATTTTAAATATGACAAAAAAAATATAAAAATAAAGCATCTTGAGACAATTTGACCTGTAATTGGCGTTATATAAATAAAATTGAATTAAAATTGTATGTATCTTGTAATGTTGGAGTAATTCAGCAATATATGTTGGAAAACACATTTTCTCTGTCCATTAATTTAAAAAAATTGAATAATCTGTCGTTTTCTCCAGTAATTCATTTATTGTTTTGGTTTATAAAATGTCAAACTCAAATATATTCAGTTTACTGTCGTAAAAACCAAAAAGATTTACATTCATGATGCAGGAATCAGGCAGTTCTTCACTTTTTATCTTAGTTTAGTCAGAAAGATAGTTGATAATGTGTGAATTGTTGCAGCTTGTGAGCCGTAGAAGGTTTTAATCTTTGGGGCCAAGTGTCAAGAAACATTTAGAAACCAACATCAACAAAGTACTCAACAAAGATTTGAACATCATTAAAGGGAAATCCAACTTTTGCATGACAATGTCTAATTAAAGGACATTTATTTCCAACGTAAATGTGTGATGTTCATCCTCTGGAGCTTTCTCTTCACATCGTCTTCCACCTGGACTGGTTTGGTCGGGAGCATGTGCAACAAACATTTGAAAAACTGCACTTTAACATCAATGAATGACACTGAAGTTTAATCTCTACATAAATGAGACTGAGTCTGGATGTGCTGCTCTGTCATTAACTCCTAAGTTCAGGGAAAGTTCAAACAAAAGAGGACAGTTCAGGTAAGACTTGAGAATGAGCTGATTTTGAACAAACATCTCAGACTTGCTGAGCTTCAGCACCTCTAGCAAGATATTTTAACAACAAGCAACTCAAGAGATCCAGAAGTTGGAGAGACTTAGCTTTAGCTTAGCCAAAGAACATGTGGGACGCTAACCTAGCAAACATTTCAGACTTTTCTCTGTCAATTCTGAGAAATAATTTCCTATTTAATGACAGAGCTACACATCTTAACTCAGTCTCATTAAAACAGACTCTAATTCAGTGTCATCCATCCATATTAAAGTGCAGTTACCCAAAATGTTTGTTGCATGAGCTCCAACAAAACCTGTCCAGGTAGAAGGCCACTTTGACAAACAGGAAGTGGACGATTCCAAGCAGATTTACAGAAGGGGGAACCAGACTGTACTAAGTGTGGTCGAGTATAGAGGGGTGTTTTGTGGGTTTTTAAGGCTGATAATTATTATTAGTGAGACATCTGGAGTAGATATTCATTTGCAGTAAATGAAAGTATTTAAAATCTTGGAGTTAAACTTAGAAGAACACAAACTCTAACAGAAAACTTTGTTGATACGTTTTTGTTTTGTTTACAGATGTTAAGTTAAAGGAGTTTTATTCGTGACGTATAACCAATCAAATCACTCCAGAAGACAGAGCGACCACAGGTAGATAAAGGTTCAGAGCCAAAGTAGCACCATTTTTAAATGTATTTATTACCGTAAATCAGTAAAAAATAAAATACTGATAATCAGCAAATCAGTCAGCCCACAATTACTACAATTCTACAATGTATGTCTCTTTCCTTTGACTTGTTATTTGTACAATATACGATGTATATGATGGCGTTTTTTCATACCAAAGGCTATACTATGATGTTTTCTAAGAGACATACGATGCTACTCTGGTTGTTCTGGCTCTGGGCTGCTTCACTCCTCCTCTGTTGTTTTCTGGATTGTACTCAGCTTCATGTCTTCATCCACCTGGCCTCCATTGACTCGTCCCACCTGCCGTCTCTGGAGCTGAAGCTGGATTGGAACAGACCAAAGTACAGTCCAATCACGATGCCAGCTGCCTCTCAATAGGCTCCTTCATCTGGCAGGTGGCAGCACTTCTTCTGAGGGGAAGCTGAGCTGGACCAGCAGAACTTTGGAGATGTGTTCCAGTGGTTGGTGGATGTGTGGGGAGATAGAGAGGGACCTTTGAATTGTTCACAAAGGAAAACAGGGAACCTATTGGTAGTTTTAGTTTAGGGTGCTATTGCGGTGTGTTTTGGGGTTTTAAGAGGTGAACAGGAAGAGTTTTTTTTGTATTGATTATCTTTTACTTTGTTCCTGGTTGGAATGCCCATCAATGTCAACATGAAGTTCACTTTTAGTTCTGTTTATTTATTTTTATTTTACTAACACCCATTTGTTTATAACCCCCTCACATGTTGTGTTGTTGTAAACTTACTCTTTCAAATAAATTCTCATCTAACCCTCTGGAAACCAGTGTTTAGACTGTTTTTGTGTTGCTCCTCACCTACTGACTGCTGTGGACTAAAGGCTATACTGTGACGTTTTTAGAGCCACATGCTATACTATGATGTTTGTTGGGCGACACACTATACTATAGGCTTTTTTAATTGACATATTACTGTGACATTTTTTTTTGTTTTAGTTTTTTTTTTTTTTTAGCAACATATAAGAATTCGAACAGTTTTAAAAGTTACTATACTTTTACTTGTGCACTGAAATTATTATTCTATAGCATTTTTTAGATACATATTATACTCTGATGTTTTCTTGAATTACATACTATTTTGACAATATACTGCACTGACATTTTTTGAACCACATATCATACATGACAATTTTAGACAACATCCTATCATTTTGGGCTTTTTGAACCACATAATGATCTATATTTTTTTTTTCTTGCCAACATGCTGTAATATGAACTACAGGCCATACTATGTTATTCTTGAGTAAAGCATACTATACTTTGACATTTTCTGAACTACATCCTATACTATGGCGTTATACACAGAGTGCTTTGGTTACATGTTGATTTATAATCTAGATTTTTTTCTGTTTTGTTTTATGACAGGATTACCACAGACCTGACTGTGAACACCGTCGACACCCACCTCAGGGAGATGCTGTCTAAGATCTCAAGGCTGCTTGGTCGTGGTCTTTCTGGCACGTACTCTTCCAAGATGAGCCGGGAAGTTTAACACTGATGGAATGACACCAGGTCTAAGCCGACAAACTTCCACTTCCTCCTCAACCCATAGTCTCTGGGAAACCTACATGGAGTAAGAAAAGTAGACAGAGAAGTAATTAAGTCTGTACACAACATATTAAAAAGAAATCATGCTAATAAATTAAGTACAAAGAACCGAATTCGCCAATATACTGGAGACCAGAGCTATTTAATTTGATAAGTATAACCTTGTTTAGTAACATTTCAATTATTTGAGAGCAGTCCTAAAGAACTGCCTGTAATCCCAATCATAAAATGGGTTTGGAGGAAGAACATAGATGGTAATCTGGATATATAGCAACGTTTTCTCAGGAAGTTTAGTTCGCCAAGGGTTCTTTTTAAAGGCAACATTACTTAAAACATTGTTCATTTGTTATCATATTACTTTGTGGAACATTTTATAGCTTCTATAATATGCTCCCTCAACAACGTCCCCAATTCATGTTGAATGTTGGTTTGAGAACGTCCCTCCTTTGTTGTTAAGGAACATTCAGAAGGTTTTCTAGAAGAACGTTCTGTCATGCGTTCCCTCAGCAACGTTTTAGCGGGAACTTTAGTTCCTTGAGAGAGAAACTAACACTATTACATCATTTTGCTGTAACGTTCTCAAAACTCAATGTTGAATTAAGAATGTTCTTAATTTGTTATCTTATTATTTTGTGGAACATTGTGGGAACATTTTATTGATTCTATAATATGTTCCCTCAACAATGTCCCCAAAACATTAATGTTAGTTTGAGAACGTCTTTCCATTATTATTGAGGAACATCGAGAATGTTTTCTGGAAGAACGTCCTCTAATGTGTTCCTTCAACAACGTTCCCAAACATTAACGCTGGTTTGAGAACGTCTGTCCTTTGTTATTAAGGAACATTGAGAAGGTTTTCTAGAACGTTTTCAGCAGGAAGTTTAGTTCCTTGAGTGTTCTTCATTAACCCTCCCGTTGTCCTCATTTACGGGCACCAAACTTATTGTTTCCTTGTCTGAAAAAAATCCAAAAATTCTGCAAAAAAATTCCCCAAATTTCTGAAAATCTGCAAAGCCTTCAGGAAGAAAATTCCAATAATTCCTTAAGTTTTCCTTAAAGGTTTTATATATAAAAAAAAAACAATATATCCCCCAAATTTGGCAAGAAATAAAAAAATTTTAAAAATTTAAAAAAATAAAAAAAAATAAAACTTGTTAAAAAAAAATTTTTAAAAATGAGTAAAAATTTCCCCAAAAAATCCTAAAAATATCGAAAATGATTACAGTAAAACTTCTATTTTCTTTAAGAACATTCAGGAAAAAAATCTACCAAAATCCAGATTTTTTTGTGAATGTTCTTAAACATTTTTTTAAGTTTTTTTTTTCACCAAAAATGTTTCAAAAATTTCCCAAAAATGTTGAAAATGGGGATGTTTTCAATGTGAAAACAATTTTTCCCCCCACATTTTCAAACTTTAAAACGGGTCAGTTTGACTCGCAGGACGACACGAGGGTTAATGGCAGGATAACAAAAGATGTTCTAAAAGTATCTGGTGACAACACCATTAGATCATAATGTGCAAATGTTCTCAAAACTGAATGTTGAATCGAGAACGTTCTTCAGTTGTTGTCATACTATGCTGTCTGTGTAGTTTCTCATTCATCCAGGTCATGGTCATCCAAAGTTGTTTAAATCAATCCAGCTGGACTTTAACTTTCTTAAAGTCCAGCTGGATTGATTTAAACAGCTTTGGGTCGTACTATGCTGTTGAACATTGTGGGAACATTTTACCTGACTGACCAGGGGTCCGTTTCACGAAGCAGCTTTAGTGAAAACTCTGAGTTTGTTAACCCTGAAATGAGGGAAACTCAGAGTTTTCCGTTTCACAAAGGGAGGTAACTCAAACCAGAGACAGAGGGGTAACTCTACCCTGTTTCACAAAGAGAGGTAACTTAAACTCTCGGTCAGTTACCATAGTAACAGACTCTATGAATCTAACCTGGTCAGGACCAGGTTTATCTCAGTAAACCTTGAGTTTCTCTCAGTCTCCGCCCTCTTTCAGTCACATGCTATTAGATTCATTCATTCATTCATTCGTTCATTCATTCATTCGTTCATTCATTCATTCATTCATTCATTCATTCAGCAGGTGAGTTTTGAGCCTCGTTTTGCTGTCTATAAATGTCATGTCCTTTTATTAACGATCCAGTGGATGAAGGAGCAGCATTACTGCACAGAGAATTAAATATTCATCAGGAGATTGTTATCAGACCTCACATAGATGTTCTTGCATTTCCAGACAATTATCTTTTTGAACGGTACCGTTTCACATCACAGTCCATAATCTACATCCAACCTAATCCATCCTTACATTTACAACATCACCAACCACAGTCATGCTCTCACATCCCAGCAGATATTGTGTGTTGTACTGTGGTTCTTTTGGAAGTTTTTTATATAATGTCAGAGATGCAGAGCACTTCAGTAAGACAACTGTATGCAGGACGGTCAGAAAAGTGTGTCTGGCCCTGAAATGACTTTTACCATCTTTGTGGTTTTCCCTGGACATAAACCTGTCAGAGTCATCAAGGAGGAGTTTCACAGGATTGCAGGTGAATGATGTAGAGATCTGCTAAATTAATTTTAAATCCTATTCTGTTAATGACATTGTGTTGCAACCTCAGACTGGGATTAGTCATTTTAATTTCTTTTAGGATTTCTCAGTGTGATTGGCTGCATTGATGGAACACACATCCCCATCACAGCTCCCTCACATAATGAAGCTGATCATGTGAACAGGAAGTCCATTCACAGCATAAATGTGCAGGTAGGTTACAGGTAGATTGACTACGGTTTCAAAATGTTAAAGACTGCATCATAGTTCAACATCAGTCATTCTCTGCACTGTCAAGATCATATGTGATGCTGCATACAGCATTTCTAATGTGGAGGCCAAGTGGTCTGGATCTGTTCATGACTGGAGGATTTATCATGAGTCTAACCTGAGCAACAGACTGCAACGTGGTAAACAGCCTAAAGATTTAAACAATATAATTCACTTGTCTCCCTCCTTTAATATACTCTAATGTATCCACTATACATTACAGGAGAGTTTGATGGCCTTCTGCTGGGTGACAGGGGTTACCATGCCAACCCAGGCTGATGACCTCATACCCTGACCCTGAACCAGACCCCCAACAGAACTTCAACCGGGCTCACTGCAGGATGAGAGCCTGGGTGGAGATGACCATAGACCTGCTGAAAGCCTGTTTCCAGTGTCTACATCACCTCAGGGTGACTCCTGAGAGGCCTGTGATATTATTGTGGCATGTGTTGTTCTTCATAATATTACCACTATTAGAGGAGAGCAACACTCTGCCCTACAAACTGAAGACCCAGATGATGACCTCATCCACCTGCAGCTATCCAGGACAGCAGAGCAGTCAGAGACACCATATGCAATAATCACTGCAGAGTTTAAGTCACCATCATCACCACCACAGCAGTGAAATAAACACATGACATACATTTCATTTGGTCTTCTTTATTTCCTACAAATAAAAGAGCTAGTTTAGTTCATGTTCCAGTAGTTAACATAATTCACCTGTGACCTGCACCCACCTCTAACTTGTGCTCCAGTATTTCAATTTCCAGATCTGCCTTCTTAATCTGGCGGTCCAAGTACTGCATTTCTTTATCTGTTTTTTGGATTTTTGTCAGCAAGTGGATTTTGTAAATCTGTTTTACTGATAACTGGGAATACATAAAGGAGATTAAATGATACAGTTGCACATGAATTCCACAGAATGAACCTCTGGTGTTTACTGAACATCCATCTTACTGAGTCAATCTGTGCAGTGGAAGTTGAGGAAGCATCCTGCTGCTGTCCAGCCATGCTCTGTTAAAAAGGATGAGAATGTGCAATACTTCAGTGTAGGCTAAATGTCACACTCTATATTCCACCAGAATGTTCAGAAATGTGAATGGGAAGAGAACTATCAGTAACATACCTCTGTGTGCCTTTCTGGATCCCCCTCTGTAAAGGCAGCAGACACAGTTTCATCCTCTTCATCCTAGATGACTGATATGTTTCAGTGGACTGAAACTACCATTTGAATATGTTTCAGTGGACTTAAACTACCATTTGGCAAAATCTTTGGAGTATTGCCTACTTACAGTTACAAGGTCTGTTGTGGTGTGAAGGGGCTCCACCAGGCAGATAACATCATCACAATCTGTTGGGCCAAAAGAAGAAAAAAGACACAAAAGAGAAATAAATATTTGTATCAATATGCTTTTATATTTTTATATATATATATATATATATATATATATATATATATATATATATATATATATATATATATATATATATATATATATATATAGGTGGTGGTGCTGGGCCACCTCCCTTTTTACAGGCATCTGCTTTCTTTCTGTTGGCTGAGTAAAAGTCTGTTAGTTTAAATAGGCTTAATTGTTTAACAGAACATGATATGGATGCAGACATTTAGGCTGTGTGGGATAAAACCACTGCACAGTAAAACAGCCACTTAATATTTAGGCTACTTTACAATGTAAAACATCTGCTGCTTAAGCTGCTGCTACATGCTCTTCTCCCCTGCAGGATTACACCTAAATGAAATAACTTAATAGGCTACTATTCAAACAGTTTTCCTGTAATATTATTGTGATTTAAACTTACACATTGACCCAGGCAGCAATGTTCTCCCACACCGTCTCCCTCTCTTTTGCAGCTGCAGGTGTTGCACTTCTTTCTAAAAACGTGTTCAAACTCGCTATATAAGCGCATTAAGATTTCCAATTCAAACGGTGTAAAAAACATCGTCCCCAGCTTCCCCGTTGCCATGGTGACTCGTCGAATCGGCACTCCATTAATACTGGCTTTTCAGAGTTGTGGTGCACGTGCTGAACTCCGGGTGAAACTACTCCGAGTTGATTAAACCAACTCAAACCAGCCGTTCTGGAACCGAAAACTCAGAGTTTTCTATCTCAGAGTAGATCAACTCAGAGTTCAGGGTTAAACTCAGAGTTTGTTGAACCTGCTTCATGAAACGGAGCCCTGGTGGAACCCATTTTTGGTGACCAACAAACATCCAGCAGAGAGAAGCAACTTTTGGACATGTTGGAACACTTCATGGTGACATTGATCTTTAGTAGGATTCATAAACTGGTTCACACAAAATCCTGAGAGGCAAACAAACAAAAGAATCCCAAGAAACAAAACAAAAATGAAAACACTCCAGTTTGTTTTAATTTCACCTTTAATAGATGCGGCCCTCCTGGTGTGAGGAAAAGGCCACGTTTGGTAACGATTCAAAGAGAAATCAGGAGATAGCTACAAAAATAAACCTGTTCCCCTCCAGAGAGAACGTCTTCACTCTGGGTTTGGGTTCCGTCTGCAGCCGTCACACTTTAGAGAGGCTCCGCTGCCGTCAGAGATCGAGTTCAAAAATCAAAATTTAGCAAAATATTTCCAAACTAATGGCTTCTACTGACGGGTCAGTCAATAGGAAAACCTCTCAGGAGTCTTTTCAACCCTTTTCCAACAACTTTTAGAGCACAGATGGTTCCAAACTCAATCAGATGATTGTGCTCCAAAAGTTGTTGGAAAACGTCTCAACAAGAACAGCATAACTGGAAAACACATGGAGATCTTTGGCATTTAAGTTGGTGGATGTTCAAACTAGAGACACCAAATGGACAAAATTGAACTCAGGAGCCTGAAATCAAAGCTCATGGACTCATTTAGGAGAAAACTATCTGTTTAATCGCTGCTCTGGAGTTTTCAGTAACAATAAATGAGCTGAAAAACTGAAAAAGGATATTTTGAGACATTTTTAACAGTTGGTTTGACTGAAAACTTTAGAGCAGCGATTAAAGAAAGTTTCCGTGAGATGTTTTTAAATCTGTGATTTACAAAAACAACCTCAAAACAAACATGTTCTTGCCATATACGGTAAATATAAACTCCCAAATGTCATTTTACACCATGTAATGCGTGAAATGTCAAATTAAAATGTACAGTTTTAGTTCAAGAACCAAAAACAGAGAAAGAAAACCCAATAATAATGTGTTTTTGTTCAGCCAATTAGACCAAAACCTAGAAATATTCACATTTTAGAAGCTTCAACTGGATTTTTTTCTTGACATTTGCTTAAATTTTGACATCTTGGGAGTTAAAAATGAACCTACGAGGCGACAGTTTGCACGTCAAAGCGCTCTAGTTACAGTTGAAAAGCCTTAAAATGAGATACTAGGCGTTAAATCAGCCCCAAAAGCTCACAAATTTATCAACATGACATGAAAACTCCTTTCCAAAAGGCGTCCGATCGCTGTTTCATGTACAATAATGCGTGCTTTTTAATGCTGAGAGGTGAGTACAGGAAGCATGAATGTGGACAAACAAACATGCAAGAGTCAAAACATTTGACAGCTAACTTTGAGCGATTTATACGGAAGCCTGCAGAGACAAAAAAACAAAAAAAAACCAAAAAAAACTTCTTTCACACTGTACTTCCAACAAATGTAGTTATGAGTGGAGCTTAACAAAATAGGATTATAGTGTATTAGATGGTAAAGTACAACGTGTTATGGCGGTGCAGATTAAAGAGGAAAAAATGAAAATTAAAAAACCCGTCTTCCCTGAATTCAGAGTTAAAGTGCCCCAAAAAAAAAAAAAAATTGATACAACTCGTCTGGCGTTCTAACAGCTAAAGTTGTTTAAAAGATACAAAACCAACAACAACAACAACAACATGGCTTTAAGGTTGGTTAACTGTTAACATGCACACTTTTGCACCATTTTTACCTATAAAGTATGGAGGCAACAAAGGGCCAAAAAAAAAAAAAACCCAAAATGGAATCTCTATTTCAATATGCATATGAATATTTAATTTATGCAGCTTGAATTTCCTGAACTTGTAAAGCTTAAACGACTGCTGGAAATCAAACATAAATGAAGAATTCAAGTATAAATACTCCATGGTACTTCAATTTCATAATTCCGTATGTAAAATATTTAACTTTTGTGCTTCCTTACAGTTAAAGGAGATGCATTTGAACAAAAACAAAAAGCAAAGGAAGTAAGAGAAGGCTGAGATGTAGTAACTTTTAGCTACCCAGTATGGTTAAGTACTACTACAATACTATATTTCCCATGATGCAGCTTGAAAATATCGTCCAGTAGACTCTCTATTCTTGGATTTAAGGTCAGTGAGTCTGTATTAAATTGAGTAAAATTCGAATCCTAAAGGTCTTTTGTTGCCTCCATAGAATTAGCCCAGTGTTTGATAGAATAAACGAGGATTAAAACCTCTTTAAATAAAACTCTAAACTACATACTCTATGTTTTTCCCTCCAGTGGGAAGAAGAAGAGGCCTCTAATATGTTTTGCACCAGGCAACAGCACAAGAATATCTTTGGTTATAATGACAAAAATGAAAACAAAGCATGTTTGACACAGAAATGAGAGAACAGTTTCGGTATTTGACCTCTAGATGGCGACGTTAGACCACTGCAGCGCCGTCAGTCTGGCGTCATTCAGCACCTGCAGCTCCAAACATTTTCATTTCCATAAACTGTGAAGAGTCTGTCCAAATGATTGTCTTTCTGTTGCTTGTTTTTACTTTTCCTCCCCAAATAAATGAATAAAGGCCGATACAAAAAGCCCAGAAAACGAGCCTCTTTGGTCTTTAAATGATCACTTCCATACACCAAAGAATAGTTTGCATATATATCTAAGCTGCTAAAAGTCCTTTACGACGTCTGAATGAGCTTTTCATTCATTCTTATACCTTCTTTTGCACTTAAATTCCTTCCTTTACTCTCCCCCCAAATCTCCGTATTACTGTCCTTTCCCTCTAGAATATCTGGCCCCATTTTGTCCATAAAAACAATGAGAAACTCGGGTTGACAAGGAGGTCAAGGCTGCGCATTTCAACTTGAGATAAGAGCACAAAAACATCAAATGAATGGCTGCTGACAGACTGTCCTCTGCAGCTATCAGCGCTAACAGACCTCCTTTTCTCTCAGCTGTTGATTACAGGAGCAAAAAAGCGAACAAGCAGTTAATCAAAGGGACTCGTGGTTGGAGGAAAACCATCACCACAATCTTTCCGGAGTATTTGCTCCTCGTATAAAAATAAAAACAGATCTTGTCTTCATCTGTGTTTCTTCCTTCCTACATCTAACGTTTCTACTTCCTCTAAACCATTCAGCCGACTTCCATAAACCAGTTTGATCTCAGTCCTCCCTCCTCTGACCTCACTGGGTCAAAGATCAGGCGTCTCGTCTACAGTTTTACTTTGCATAACAATCAATCAACACTTTTTACAGACTTCAACCAAAACTATCCATCCATCCATCCATCCATCCATCCATCCATCCATCCATCATCTTCTGCTTATCCGGGGTTGGGTCGTGGAGGCAACAGATGAAGCAGGTCATTCCAGACGTCTCTCATCCCCAGTGACGCTTTCCAGCTCTTCCTGGGGATCCCGAGGCATTACCAGGCCAGATGAGATACATAATCCCTCCAGCGAGTTCTGGGTCTACCCCGGGTTGCCAGATCTAGTGGACATGTACCCTATCTCTAAGGCTGAGTTCACCACCCTAGGGAGGAAGCTCATTTCAGCTGCTTGTATCCACGATCTTGTTCTTTTGGTCACTACCCAGAGCTCATGACCATAGGTGAGGATTGGGACGTAGATTGATGGTATATTGAGAGTTTCCTCGTCACCACGACGGTTCGATATGACGCCCACATTACTGCTGCCACTGCACCAATCCTCCAGTCCATCTCACGCTCCATTTTCCCATCAAACAACAAGATCCTGAGATACTTGAACTCTTTTGCTTGGGGAAGCAACTCCCCCCAACCCAGAGGGAGCAATCCACCGGTTTCCATCAGAGAACCATGGCCTCGGACGTGGAGGTTCTGATCCTCATCCCTGCTGCTTCACACAACAGTTCGATGCAACGCCTTCGTTACTGCTGCTACCGCACCAATCCACCCAACCAAAACTAAACTACTTCCGTCTCTCACAATCTTCTATTTCAGACTCTATTCTTTTAATCTTTCTACCAAAACCTCCTTGATTACGTGTCAGTATCCACAGTCTGAGCATCTACACGTCTGAGTTTATTCCTATGTATCTTCAACTGCAAATTTGCCGACAAATATAACGAAGGGAAAAGTAAAAGACCCTTAAAAAATCATGATCTTGATTAGAATTAATCTATTTACTTTTTAAAATTTGTCATCAGACTGCTAAATAATAAATCAAAATGGTTAAAATGTCATTTTTGTTGTCAAATTGACTAACGTGCTCATTCTTTTGATAAAAATTGCAGAGAACAAATGAATTAGGAGGTGGAATACGAAAAAAATGGTAAATTTTTGTATTCATTTGAAAGAAAAAGCTATTTTTAAAAAACGCAAGAAAACTAAAATAAGTATATATCCTTAGATTGCAGTTCATTACAGAAGAAGCTTCATTTGGCACGTTAGACTCCATACAACATGGACACTACTTCTATATATCTTGATTTTCAGGCTAATACGAGCAGGACATATCAATGATCAACACTTCCTGTTTGTAATTTAACCCTCATGTTGTCCTGCGGGTCAAAATTGACCCGTTTTAAAGTTTGAGTTTATTTTCACAGTGACACTTCTGATGTCCACATTTTCAACATTTTTGGGAAATCTTTGAACATTTTTGTGGAAAAAAAGAAAAGTTAAAAATGTTTCTTAAGAACATTCAGCAAAAAAATCAACCAAAATCCAGCGAATTTCGCTGGATTTTGGTTGATTTTTTTCTGACTGTTCTTAAAGAAAATATTAGAAGTTTTACTGATATATATGGAATCACTTTAGATATTTTTAGGATTTTTTGGGAAGATTTTTATTCATTTTTTGAAAATATTTACAAGAATTTTCTTGCCAAATTTGGGGGATTTTTTTTTTTTTTTTTTTTTTTTAAATAAAATTTTTAAGGGAAACTTTTAAGGAATTATTGGAATTTTCTTCCTGAAGGTTTTGCAAATTTTCAGAAATTTGGGGAATTTTTTTTGCTGAATATTTGGATTTTTTTCAGACAAGGAAACAATATTTTTTGGTGCCCGTAAATGAGGACAACAGGAGGGTTAATAAACTTCATATCTACTGCTCTGTTTGTGTATTTACATCTAGTATCAGTCAGATAAACTATTCTCTGCGTCTGTGTCAACAACCAGACCGTCGCTCCGCCTCTATAAAATAAACTAAAATAAGACTTTGTTTTAAAAAAAATACACAGAAGCGTCACCCATATAAATTAAGAAAAAAAAATATGTACAGGCTCTTAAGAGAAACAAATTAAATAAAAATAATTCAACATATAGTGGCCTCAAGTCTTTCACGAGTTTAACAGATAGCAAGTGGGGAAACGAAGAGGAATCAGCATAAATTATGTGAAGAAGAAGAGAGGGATGGACCTCCGTGGATTTGGCACAGTCGGCTGAATCTTTGGTTGAAGTCGTGAATCCAGGATGAATCAAACTCCAGCAGCCTCAACACAAATTATCATCCTTTCATTGTCCTTCTCTTGACGTCTCTCATCCTTTATGATTCATCTGTTCCAGGTTCTGGATCTTCTCTCCTCGTTCTGCCTTCACATCCCTGCCTCCATCTAAATGTTTTTCCTCCTCTGAGGGTTTCAGTAGTCCTGTTTCTGGAGGTTAGATCCTCTAAGAAGGTCCTCGGAGCGCCATCAGCGCCTCCTGCAGTCTCTGCCGGTAGACGTCGTAGCGCCGAATCACCGCCTCCTTCTGCTCTTCCTCCTCCTTGTCGAGGATCCGCAAGAAGTTCCGCAGCTCGGGGATGGAGAAGGCGTCCCACTGAGAAAGAAACAAGCAAGAAAACTTTATTTATAAAGACACAGTAAGTGCTCTATTTCAATGATGACGCAGATGTTTATGGGGTTTATGATATCCAGTCTTTTTTTTTTTTTTTTTTTAAACTGAGAAACAAAATGCCAAAAACGAGACACAAAATGCCAAAAACGAGACACGAAATGCCAAAAACGAGACACGAAATGACAAAACCGAGACACAAAATGACAAAAACGAGACACAAAATGACAAAAACGAGATACAAAATGACAAAAACGAGACATGAATTGACAAAACCAAGACAAATGAAATGAGTGTTACCATGACTTCTCCAGTCTGTTGTTCCCTCAGTACGAAGCTGAGCGTCTCGGTGTCGGGTCCTGCCACCAGACGAAGAAACAACGGCTGCTCTCCATCTGCCAGCTTACAAACGTACACTGTAACACACACACACACACACACACACACACACACACACACACACACACACACACACACAATCCTTTAGCTCCATCAAACCACAAACATGCAGGCAGCTACTTCTGCTCTGTGTAGAAACTGAAATATCAGAGAATGAAAGGATGAAAGGATGAAAGGATGAAAGGACGGGCGCGGCACATTAACCACCAGTAATTTAAAGATGTTGTTAGACTCAGGCTGCCTTCTTCAAACAATATTTAGTAGTGCTGTCAAACAACTATAATTTTTAATCAGATTAATCACAGGGTTGCTGTGGATGAATTTCGATTAATCACAACTAAATAGCATTCACTTTTAATCTACAATAATCGCGTTAATTTTGGATGAGCAAACAGACTCAAGTAAAAGATAAATAAATATAAATATATATATATATATATATATATATATATATATATATATATATATATATATATATATATATATATATAAAAATAAAAAAAACGTGACAGAAGCACTGCTTAAAGTATAAAGGACAGACTATTATAATTTCATTCAGGCAGTCGCCCTGTCGTCCTCCTAGACCTCGACCAGAGTATTTTAGTCTCCTGAAACTGAAGGTGGGAGACACTTCTATATGCCCAGACTACGGTTCAATAACAAACCCTTCATCTTTGTCATGAACTGACTTCATTAAGTCTCCATGCTGTACGTCTGTCAACAGACTTCAGTCTAGACGCCGTCTTTTATTAGCAGGCTGCCGTTCACTGCATGTCTCCACTAATGAGTGCCCTCCGAGGGGAACAAACACCCTAAATCTATAAAAGTTATATTTAAAATGAATCACACACTTCAAACAAGTGACTCTGGTCTTGTTTTATACTTTAAATTCATGTCTGAGGCTAATAAAGTGTCTCCTAAACAGACTGAAAGATAATATGTGATACCCAACAACCGGCAACAGCTGCTGATTCATACAGTGTGTATTTATATCCTGGGTGTGTGTCCCTGGGTATCCCTGATGAGCTGTAGTAGTGGGGAGAGCCTTGTGGCCTCCGCACACACATAGAAACCATCAACACGGCTGCATGTCAGTGTAAAAGCATCTGATTCTGAGCTCGGCATGGCTGGTATGAAGCACCGTCTCACACAGATCATCCGTCTCACCCTGCTCCTCGGTGTGGTAGCGTTTATACAGGGCGTATTTAGCCGGGTTGTCTGCAACGGTGAACTTGTTCAGCAGGGCGACGATCACCTGAAAACACAAGAATAAAACAATCAGAACCTGTCAAACTCATCAATTATTACTGTGCATTTCTGTTGTCTCCTTTAGTGCAGTTAAAGTTGCTCTAAAATGAGTTAAAGTTGCTCTAAAGGAGTTAAAGTTGTTCTATATTAATTAAAGTTGCTCTAAAATGAGTGAAAGTTGCACTAAAAGAGCTGAAGTTGCTCTACATCATGTAATATTTATCAGTATAAAACTCATTTGCTAGTGTACAGGTTGCTATGTTTACCAACAGTTCAATATACACAGAATAATAATCAGTCTGTCCTTGTTTATTTTCTGTCTATACCCGTTATCAACATGAATGTTCTCCTTCCTCATTGTGTTTGTAAATGCTGTTTTATTGCCTCTCTTTGCTCAGTGTTTCTACTGAACAGGAGCGTTTTCCTTTCACTGTGGGTGATGTCAACATCCACCAGGAAACACTGTGGTTGTGAAGAACAAAGTGAAGTCAGTGTAGCTGTAATGAAACCTCGGCTCTCTCCTGGTCGCCCAGACTTCACCCAGCATGTCATCAGATCCTAATTAACTTATTCAGCAGGCTGTGTGCGTGACCTCCACCTGTCTGACGGTGTTATTGGAGCTGATGTGGAGGGTGTTGGTGACTCCTCGGGGCAGATAGAAGGCCTCCCCCACCATGGCTCCCCCGGCTCCTCTCTGACCTCCCCTCACCGTCACCGGCCTCCTCAGATCCATCTGGACCTTGATGAACCCGGTGTACACCCCAGTATGACCCTGGAACACACAGTTACACAGTTATATGTCACAGTTTGGCAACCGTCTGGTCTTTATTCCTTATATAGCTACATTCCACCTTTTACAGCGTAAGTTTGGCAAAGCTGTAGTCGTACATGTAATATGGATTTATGAAATTTATGTTCTGTTTCTACAAAGTATCCTCAAGGACAGCACACACTGATCACACTTCCGACGTTACATGAGTGTGAAAGGACCTCCAGACTAAAAAACAGAAAGAAGTCCAGTTGAACCTCTTGTAGGTTCTTGAAGACGTTCGTCCTCTCAATAACCTACCAGAGGAGTCCAGTTGATTTCTACTGAAGTTTCTACGATCACCATGACCTGGATGGCTGAAAATCTTCACAGACAACAGGATTGTTCTGATGAGGGTGAATTGATGGGACTCAGAAACACCCCCACAATTGAATCAGTTGCTCCTTGTATCATTTCTGATGGATAAGTCCTGATTAGTCAGTAGTAGAATCACAATCATTGCTATCTCGCAATGATAGACAAATGTATGACGATCGTCACATAAAAAAAGAGTTGGGGTGCTAACTGGAAAAACATTAGCTACGTTTTTTTGTTCTGACCACCAAATAAAAATCCATCAATTAGTAAAAATAAACATTGTGAAAGATGACAGTGGAGCTAACTGATGTTTTAATGCAAACTGAGGTAAAGTGCAGGTCTTTGTGAAACTAACGAAGCATTTTTAAGCTCTGTGGATTCAAAATTTCCAGAGGTCCACCAGACTACAGTAGGTGCTACATGATCTGTCCATGTGAGACCAGTTCACCCAATAAGCCCAGTGAGTCCAGCAGGACAGATGGCCACAGACGGAGGAAGAGCATCTTAATCTCATTACTCCATATGGAGCTGGTGGAGGTCAGAAGTAGGCAAACGAGATCAGCAGTGAAAAGAAACCCGCTGAAACCAGACGGAGTGACGACAAGAAATGTGCAGCAGCTAGATGAAATGATAAAGTGACAAAGAAGTAAAAATAGGAAAAAGATAAGACAATAATTGTCTATTAGTCAGCTACAATCAGCAATCTAATCTGCTATGATCTGATGATTGTTTCAGTCATTTTCCAGTTAAATTACCAGTGAGTTTTTCAGATGTTATATTTGTCCTTGTCATATGTGACAATAAATCAAAAATTATAAGCCTCAGGGTGTTTTTGGACCAAAAATAAGCTCATAAACATTAACCCTGGCTCTAAAAGAATCTTGATAAACAAAATAATTCAATCTACAGGACTTTTACATATAAATGAACATCTGGTATTTTCATGTCCTGAACAAACAAGTTCACACAGCGCTGATGAAGCCCAGGTAAACCTGTAGGTCACAGCGTACCAGAGTTTAAAATCTGCTTTCTGTGGAGGCATTTCCACCAAACGATAGCTAGCAACGATCGGTTCACCACATCTGACGAGAGAAGCAACTAATAGGAGTTTATGAAGGAAGTGTCCACGACAAAAACGAGACACAAACCGAAAGAGACACAAAATGAGAAAAACGAGACACAAAATGACAAAAACGAGACATGAAACGAGAAAAACGAGACACAAAATGACAAAAACGTCACCAACAGGTTATGCTAACATGTTGTGGGACAAACGTTTCATGAACTGTTTTATTTGAGATTCAGTTTGGTCATCAGGGAGGTGGGACAAGAGGAAAAATGGTATTTTAGGAGGAACTCCAGACTTATTTGGTATTTTAAAAAATATTTTCAAACATTCTTTTCTCCTAGTTTTTTAGATTTGGTCTCAGGAGAAGTAGATTTACCCAACAACTGCATGTTCTAGTATTTAGACACCTACAGTCTTCATAACTTCACCTGATCCACGTATAATTTCTACTGGACTTGGGTTTGTGGTGAACACAGCTTAAAACACCGTTCACGCTGCCAAGAAAAACACTGAGGGGGAGAACAATGGAGGGGATATCATCACATCACTCTGATGTGAGAGCCGAGGAATGCTGGGAGGGAGGCAGAGTTAATGTTGAAACACCTCAAACATGAAGGTTTAAAGTCTGCATGACTCTGCATGAGCTTTGATGTGTCATCTGTTGTGATGACAGCATCCAGGCTCTGCTTGTTTGTAACTGGTACCTGCTTTGGTAAAGATGAAGGTAGTATTATTATTATTTATTTATTCTAAAGGGGGAAACGAGCAGTGATCCACTCACCAGCGTCATCTTTAGGTGGTCTTTGGTCATCGAGTTGTACAGCTCGATCTTCTGCCTGATTTCCTCCCTGCTGAACTCCGTCCGCAACTCCCTTTCCTTCTCCACATCCTAACAAAAACAGACAATAAAAGAAAACATGATCAGTCACAAGTTAGCCAGAATCATTAAAACAATGCGGCCTCTGTTTGGACAATAGCAGCCGGACACGAGGACGAGAGCACAAGAAGAACCTAAAACAGGAGTCCAAGAGTAAAGAGGCTTTTATTTTGGAGTAGTTGGAACATTCTAAATCAGGGGTGTCAAACTCATCTTAGTTTCAGGTTCCACATTCAGCCCAATCTGATCTCCAGTGACCAGTAAAACCACAGCATAATAACCTGTAAATAACCACAACTCCTAATGTTTCCTTTGTTTTAGTGCAAAAAAGCAAATTTTGACAATATTCACATTTAAGGAATTATCTTTTTACCAAACATTATGAGCAAATTGAAATTTGTTAAGAAAAATAAGTTCAATTTCAGCAACATTATGCCTCAGTTTATCATTTCCACATTACAACTTCCAGATCACAGAGTGTCTACAAAGGAACACAACATTTAGTCACAGGTATCTGGAACTGAATGATATAGTATTTTACTTTATGATCAAATGACAAAAGTCAGACAAAAAAACAAGACAAAAAACAACAAAAACAAGACATTACAAAAATGAGACTCAGAATGACAAAAACAAGACATAAAACAACAAAAGTAAGAAACAAAATGAGACAAACGTCACAAAAAAAAGACAAAAATTTGGCAAAATGTTACAAAGCGACAAAAAATGGACAAACGAAGACAAAAAAAATGAGAAAAAATGACAAAAGCGAGAAACAGAACGACAAAAAATAAACAACACAAGCGAGACAAAAAAAGCAAAAGGACAAAATAATACACAAAACAACGAATACAGTAAAACACAAAATGACAAAAATAAGAGAAAAACACAAGTGAGACAAAAAAGAAACACAAAATGACAAAAACAAGAAACAAAACAACAAAAACATGACACAAATGACAAATGTCAAAAACAACGAAAACAAGACAAAGTGTTACAAAAATGAGATACAAAATGACAAAAGAACAACCTAGTATTTTACTTAATGATCAAAACAACTTGTCATGGTCTAGAAATTATTTTAGATTTACAGTTTTACAATTTACAGTTAATGTCTTCTCTGTAATTTTTACACTTTACAAAGTTGTCTCACGGGCCGGATTGGACCCTCCGGAGGGCCGGTTTTGGGCCGCGGGCCGCATGTTTGACACTCCTGGTTTAATGAAGGCAGAAATCACAATAAACTAATAAAATACTGAAGTTTTACGAGAAATCCAAAGTTAATTAAGAGGGCAGATCTAATACAAAAGACACTGGGTGCACTGTTGTGGTGTTAGAGGTTTAATAACTTAAGGAGAAGCATCTGAATAGAAAACAATCAAAACTGGAATGTAGAAGCAAAAATAAACCCTTTTAACTTTGCCGTCGAGTGTGAAAAACGTACGAGAAACCTCATTTGAGCAAAATCTAATAATAAAAAAGTAGAAAGTTTATGATTTACCTTCTTTAACTTTCGGATAAAAATCATAACAACATGTAGGCGGGCGGTCGGGAGAGCTTTATGTGTTGCATATATGTGCTAAACGCCATTTCACAGTGAACTTCTAATAAAATAGTGTTTTCCATGTGGCCAAGCCCGCTCACATGACAACAAGGAGGGAAAAGATTGCTGATTGAGCTCATATTTTTATATAAACATGTAATTCTAACATATATGGAGTGATTGGATATATATAAATATCGTATAAAAGACTTAACACCCTGCGAAAAGTCCCTAAAATCAACAGTTATGACAATGTGTGAATGCCAAGTGGCTTGAAATAACCCTGAGATTATATCAGGCTCAGATAAAAAGTGTGAAAAGGCCCTCAGTGCTGCAGGGCGAGGACTCGACAAAAACAGCCTTTAATCAGCCGGAGTCGCATGCTAACGGACTGACTTCTAATTTTAGACAGAATCGTCCTGCAGGAAGGAGTTCAGAGAGAATAACACTCAAAACTATCCCAAACACAGCAGCACTAAAAGGACAGGGAAGTCTTTAGTAATGTATGTGAGGACTATTTTTTAATTTATTTTACATTACACATTCCATAAAATGTAACTCATGGCAATGTAACTTGTTTATGTGCCTGTATAAAAGCTAAACTGTTTCCACAGCCAGTTGTTCAGACTGAGCTTTGTAGGTCACCAAAACAACTAAATTCTGCACTTAAGAGCGCAAGATCATCTGCATAGAAAATAAAAACAACTTCAATTAATTAAGGCTGGACCTGAATATCCAAATATTCGGTCATTGTGGTGGTATCCAAATATTCATTTTGAGATCTGAATACTCAACAAGTTCTTCAAACTTTACGGCAAAATCTGTTCATATCTTCAGGTGACTCTAAAATGTATTATCAAGTATCTTTATATGTTTTATGAATACTGAAAGGTCACCAAAACAACAAAATTCTGTACTAAAGACTGCAATATCATCTGCATATAACAGAAAAACAACTTCAATTAATAGGCATTTATTGACATATTAGTTTAGGTGGTGGGTAAAATCCACACATAAGCCATCTCTTTATTAATTTACGGTAGTTACTATATGACTATTTACATAATCAACAAACTGTAAAAACAAAATAAGTGGTCTTTATGTTGTTTTATGTTTATTTTTTTGCATAATATGTTCCATAAAATGCATATCCTGTAACTCACAGTAATGTAACTTGTTTATGTGCCTGTATAAAAGCAAAACTGTTTCCACATATTGTCAGTCACTTGTTCAGACTGAGTCAAAGACAAGAGGAGGATGGACAAGTCAAGAATCAAGAATCAATGAGTCCTTTAACATCAGGAATGAACACTTAAAAGCATCCTAATATAAAACACACATACACAGCATGTGAGTTGGACTCTTTTGATAGATAAATCATTGTTTTACAGGAACACCCATGTGAGACTGCAAAAAACTCATGCAAAGCTATAATTTAGCTCACATGAGAAAGCCAAATATGTTACATATTCAGCTGTAAAAGTCCGGTCCACTGACCTCAGAACCAATTAAAATGTTTTCAAGACTCACTGCATGCCAATGCCTGCTTTTAAAAAAGAAAGAAAGTGTCCTGGATACACATGACAGCTTTGTTACAGTAGTTTATTTAGTTGTCTAAAAAAACAGAAATAAAACAGACTCCTAGCAACCTGAAATCTGTATATTGTTCCATGTTTGAAGCAACTATGTGATTATTGGGGTAATTTCAAGGTTCAAGGTAGTTTTAAATGATCTTTGATTGAAGGCGGTCGTCATTTTGCATATTTTTTGGTCATTTCCTCTTTTTTGGTCATTTTCTATCTTTTTTGGGTAATTTTCTCTCTTTCTTGGTTGCTCTTCATCTTTTTTGGTCATTTCACATCTTTTTGTGGCTGTTTTATGTCTTTTTGTGGTTATTTTGCATCTTTTTGTGTTTTTTTTACGTGATGCACAAAAGAGAGACATGTCACGAAAAAGTAAAAGAAAACAGACTTGCAAGCAGCTGAAATAGACACAGTATTTATAAGCAGCAACAAACACACTGAAAACAGCAGCTTTTGACCAGTACTTGGATCATGCATTAAGCAGTCTGCTGGGTACTTTCCATGAATGGTTGTAAAGATCTACAAAGAACATGCTGACAAAATGTACTGTTTAACAGGGACATTCCCAAATGTTTGCCCAGTAGTTACGGAAAAAGTTTCACTTTCTGAACATGTTTTGCTGGGACACCATTGCTGCATCCTGGGCTTAGCGCTGCCACTGGTTTAAAAGACTACCAAGTCAGAGTGCTTTTTCCCGCTATAGCAGAATGGCAATAGGTGTAGTCAGACCATTCTACCATTCTACAGCACTGTGGGGGTTGGAGAATGATCTCAAATTTGAAGGCCTGAACATACTTGAAAATGCATACAAATTTGCACACACGTCAGGCCCAGCAAATAATTTGATATTTTGTTAGAATTGCATATATGTAAGCCAAAATGGCTCAAAAGCGCCACCTGTAAAATGTCACCTACAGCTATGAAATTTGGTAGGCATATGCACCTCATCAAGACGCACAAAAATGTAATTGACAACCATGCCTAAAACACAGCAGGAAGTTGGCCATTTTGAATTATTTGTCATATTTTTGGACCAATTTTTGGAAATTTTCAAAAGCTTTCAACTCAAACAGGGTAACTCTGACAGAGCTCAAATTTGGCCAGGTCCAGCACTCTTACTAGTTTGCTAGACAACTCTCTATTTGACTAACATGGGTTTTGTTATTGCTACAAGGTGAAGGCCGCATCCTTTTTTCTTCCCTCAGATTTTTGAAACACAAGAAACAGAATGTGTTTGTTCTGTACCTTGTGTCTGCATGTGTACACAATGTGAGACTCTTTAGACCGACGTTAATTCCCCAGTGTACTCTGTGCTTACATGGGCATAGTGCAGCTCTCTTCGGCATCTATTAAAAACCACACACATACACACACATAGTGCAGAATCCAGGGAGGCTTTGAAGGCACATGCACCCTTATATGGATAACACACACACTGCTTGAGGGAAAGACGAGGTGCCAATACAACATTCGGGAGTATTACAGACACACATACTGCAGGTCTGAGAGCTTCTAGCATCGTAATGTGTCTGCTGAGAAAGAACAAGAACGGCAGCTGGGTGCAAGCCGAAGTGAATACGTATACGAGTGGCACGAATTTAAGACTCCAAACTCCAATGATACGGAAATCTTTAACAAATCCATGGATTCAGACTATAAGCAGTATCACTGCCACAATCTAATCACTTGGTCCTTGTGTCATTTCTGACCTTCCCTGAAAATTTCATCCAAATTCGTTAGTCCATTTTTGAGTAATGTTGCTGACGGACGGACGGACAAATGTACGCGGATTGCCACATAAGGTCCATTTTTCAAGGTCAACTGCCATATACTTGATGGTTCCAGGTTCTCAAACTTCAGAATTTGCTACCTTTCTTGGTTATACATGACAGCAACGACAATATTTTGGGAGTTTTAGACTGTTTTGGGACAAAAAAAAGCAACCTAAAGATGTAACTTAGAGCTGCAGACGACAGCAAAAAGCATTATTCTCTACAGTTTTGAAGAAAATTGACAGATAAATTGAGGAAAATAATTACTAGTGCTGTAATCGGTAGATATTTACAATTCTACAATTTCATTTAGCAGACGCTTTTATCCAAAGCGACATACATCTGAGAGTCGATACAACACAAGCAAGGATCTAGTCAGGAGAAAACAACCTACATAAGTACCATAAAACAAGTGTGAATATTTAAAAGTACGTACAGTGTTAGTGTTTAAATTCATGTCTAAACATTTAGCAGAAAATGATCAACATCAAACTAAGTGATTTATTTTAGTTAACCAAGCAAACTAAATCAACATTGTCTAGTTCCAGCCTCTCAAATGGGAATATTTACTGTTTTTCTGTGTTTCAAATCATTGTAAGCTCGATATTTTTGCCTTTTGGATTGTTGGTTGGACAAAACAAGTGACTTGAAAATATTTTGGACACAGGGAAACTGTGAAGTGAACTTTTCAGTGTTCCTTTTGCTAGGAGTTGAGGTTGGATTGGACCAGGCTGAATTACCGCTCCAATCACGGTTCCAACTTGTGTATAAATGGCCGATTCATGCCGGCATTCGACGGTAGTCCTTATGAGAAGTTAAGCTGCCCAGTTCTTTTATAAACGTTTTTATTTTATACCCCTTTCAAAATAAATTCCAGCCTGTCACTCTGCAACACAGCGTTGGTTTTACTTTCTTTTGTTGCCATCCGGTTCCCTAGACAGCCGGGTTGTAACACCAGAGATTAAAATCTCGATTTCTTACAATCATTACATTCTAAAGCTCCTCAGCCAACAGTGTAAAACCTTAAAATTTGAAGTCTCATATCTCACAGGACGATGAAAAGCATCAGTTCCTTAAATTATATATTACATTGTCAATGTACAGGAGGTCCTCGGTTTTTCGTTGGTAGGTCGGAACTGGTTCAGTGGAACTAGTTGGCAAGTGGAGCGGATGAATATGTCGTCACGCGGAGCTATAAGACAGCTTTGTTTACTTTTGTCGCCACATTGGATTATGCTAAATTTGCTAACTTCATTATCTCTCCCAAGCCTAAGTCAGACTCTTGTGTTTCAGTGTGAGCTAATGACTGTTTTCATTACTGTAGTTGTACAAATATGTAAACTGCTTGATACTGTGATGCATGTAACGGCTTTGTTTACATTTTCACCAGAGTTTCGACTTACGGCGAAAATCGACTTGCGTCTATAGGAACGGAACTCCGTCGTAAGTCGAGGACCCCCTGTAGTAGTAAAAGTTCTGATTGATTTTCTGTCCTTTGATTGGTTAAATAAAATCAGTCCATTCAGTGAATTTGTATATTGGATTTCCCAACCTGATGTCACTTCTTGACACCTAAGGGATACTGACCTGTCTGTCTGAGTGTGTCTGTCTAAATGAGACAGACACTGACTCATCAGGATTAAAGCAGGACAGACGACGACTTCAGATCTGTTTAGTTGCATGCACGCCAACAGAAACAAAATCACAAGAGGACCAACTCCAAGTTTACACAATCCCTCATTTCTTTCTTAATACTTCTGTTGAACTGCATGTCACGACGCCGAGTGTGACTTGAGGTGTTTTTCCACGATCGATCTTAACTTTGAGCAGCTGCCAGACGAGATGAGTCAAAGCTTATTAGCAGTGAGTGACAGGTAAGGAGATTATCTGTCATCTCACTGAACATGTGAACAGGACAAAAAAGAAAGTGCTGAGGGAAAGGAAAGAAAGACAATTTATTTCAAAACTTATGTTGCCACAATGGCAAACATTAGATCTGCTGATAAGTCCACTGATAAATGTCCTCGTTAAGTGGCACAAGCAGAGAAGGACAGGATGAAGCTGTCGTTAAGTAGCTCCTGATACGTGGGCTCGTCCACCCTGAGCTGTGTAATATCCTGGACCAGAGGGTTAAAGGGAACTGGGAGGGTGAGAGCGACCAAAGCTAAACAAACAGGAGAAGCAGAGCACAGCGGAGCTACAACACAATGAGGTCATGGTCTTATTTAAGAGCACAGCGAATCCTCCCACTGAAGCTGGACTGAAGGGGAACAGAAAGAAGACGGCAGCTCTGCTTTAAAAGAGGCCTTCTGTTATGTTAGCAATCACAATAACTCAAAGAGGAATGTAAAAACCTCTTGTAACGTCAGGCTTCACCTTTCCACTTGACTCTACGCTGAGTAGAAAAAAGAACATCGCTGGCTCATTGGAGGAAGTCATAAAAGTGACATTCTAGGGAAGTCTTCTTCCTGAAATTCTATCTCAGTAATGTGCAGATTTCTATACTCTGCAGTTCAACGACTTCGTCAAATTTTATGGCAAAATCTGTTCATGTCTTCAGGTGAAATGTAAAATGTGTTATCAAGTATCCTTATGTGTTTTAAGAATACTGAAAGCTCACTCAAACAACTAAACTTTGTGCCAAAGAGCACAAGATCATTTGGATATGATAGAAAAATAAATTCAATTAATAGATGCTTACTCAGGTCTTTTGCAGCAGGTTCATATAATCAGAAAACTGTAAAAAAAAAACAAAAGAAGTGGCCTTTATTTATTTATTTTTTTTAACATAATACTTTCCATAAAATGCAACGTCCTGGTAATGTAACTTGTTTATGTGCCTGTATAAAAGCTAAACTGTTCCTTTATATTGTTGGTCACTTGTTCCGACTGAGCTCTGTTCATGTTGATTCCTTTCTACATGTAAAACATTCACTCTGACTTGAGAGACGACTCTAAGTGTTCTTTTAAGCAGAGTTTCCTTTAAACTTCTGTGTGCTACAAAGTCAAAGAGGAGGATGAACAAGTCTAGAATCAAGAATCTTTGTTGTCATGTTTTCATTAACGAAATTTCAATTAGTGACTCCCAGCTGTAGATTAAAAAAAACAACTGAAAATGGCGCCCTATATACAAATAAAATACTTTAAAGATATAAACATGTAAACTGAATTAGTGCAATCTAGAGGTAGTGAACAATAAACTTTTAAAACCTAGTATACTGCAGAGATCTTTAATTGACAATATGAAGGGGAAGTGTAACATTCTCTGCAGCATACATACACAAATAGCCCATGCAATCAATACAATTCCAAAAAATAATAGTAATAAAAGGTCAATCACTTAATATTTTTAATTATTTAAGAGAGTCTGCAGTGGGTTAAACTATAATACTGGAGTAAAAACGCCTAACATGTTTAATTATGTTCTGGCAGCTCATCACTCTATAAGAGACTATAAAATATTTTCCGATTATGAAAACAGAGCATACAGAATGAAAAGTGTAGAGTGAAGAAACATGTTAAAAAGCAGAACTCTGCCTGAGCTACCAGGAAACACTGGAAAAAGCAGAAGAGACAGATAAGACGGGACAGAAAAGTCGAGCAAAGGGAGAAACCAGCAGCCGACGGAGGAGGAAAATCATATCAGGCTTCGTCTTTATCTCCTCGTCTGCATCTGCGGTTTCAAAAATAACCCTAATGGTTTAGGTTTAGTCTGAGAGAGAAGAGGCATTCTCCGTCCTCAGCCTTTTATCACACACACCTGCATCATTCCTGCCTTTGTTTAGCACCGTCACGCTCGTCTGCATCTCCTGTCTGTAAATAGATGACTTCACTGAGTGTGAGCAGATAAAACAAGCTGAGATGGAACAAACACAGCCTATAGCACCACACTGGGTGTTTGTTGTGTTATGGGGGCTACAGGCAGACTAAACACAGTCATCTGGCTGCATTAACTGAATCTAACCTACATTTTAAAAGACATTTTGAATATAGCATAGTGTTATTTCTGTCCCTGTGTTTACTTTCACCAAGCTCTGTGTGTTTTAAATGACCGCAGTAAAGGTCACTGAGCAAAACAATAATAAGGGCGTTTATACTGGGGAAGCCTTCTGCCAGTATTACATGAAACACTAAATCTTTGGTAAGGTTGATACCGTCCTAAAAAGTTACAGAATCTAGAGAGACACTGACATATATTCTATCAAATCAACTAATGTTTGGTTTAAAAATGTAAGAAAATAGTGACAAATGTCCACCCCGAGTTTCTAAAATCCAAAACTTTCCATGATTGCAATGACATGATTGACTGCAACACTGATGCAGGGGGTCCTGGATTTACGTTGGATTTCTGTTCCTACAGATTGATGTAAGTCGATTTTTGCCGTAAGTAAATGTACACAAAGCCATTACGTGCATCATGATATTGATCACTTCTTCATAAAAGTCATGAACACCAACAACTTTCATGCATGTATGAGTCATTTTACAAGAAGATAACAGAATATGTTGCACTGTTGCTACAACTTGATCTAATAATGTTGATGTTCGTCTGTGTTTCGCCCTGTTTCGAGCATTTTATTCTATCTAATTTCACTTCCATGGAGACGACTTTCCTTTTCTTAGAAGCATCAGAAGAGTCTGACTTATACTTGGAAGCCATAATGAAGGGCAAAAAGTTAGCGAATGTAGCACAATCCAAGGTGGTGTACAACTGGAGAATGTAAGCAAAGCCGTCTTATAGCGCCGCGTGGCGAAGTGTTCGGACATAACGACGAAACGGCGTAGGTTGAGGACGTCATAAACCACGGACTCCCTGTATTTAAAATGCTCTGCACATAGAAAACGGGCATACAGATAAGATCATTTGGCTTCAACTTCGGTAAATCTGAACTTAGAACCCTTTTTTCACGCTTTTCGTCATCTATCTAGCAGTAACTGAGTGGAGACTAGAGGCTTCTCTGTGCACACCTGACTATCTGGCATCTATTGTAGCTTGTATGTGGCATTTAGGGAACATCTGTAAATTGTAGAGTCTACTATGAGTAGATATTATACACATGAGGTGTTTTGAGTACAATTTATTATATATTTTTCCTCTATGAGATTTGTTTTCATGCAAAGATTTGTACATTAGCAGCAATGTAGCACAAAAAAGACAAATTTAACATTTTTGGATCGTTATCTGATGATTTACACTGGCTAAAAAACTACAGGTAACTTTAAATCTGTATTTATTTGAACAGTGAACATTGCTTCTACTTAATTTATTAATAAAATCTTCAAGAAGACTTACTCAGAAATTATTGGAGTGAAACCAAAATGACTTAAAACTATTCTGAATAATATTCCACAACTTCAATTTCAAAGTTGTTTTTTCTTGTGAAAAATAACTACAAAATGAATCACATACTGAATCAACTCTGAGATTCTTGCTCCTGCAAGATGACTTTTTAATATTTTTCCTTCCAAACTATCTCGTGTCCATTCTCCTACCCTCCCCATGCTACTTCCTGTTGAGTCCGTGTGGGGAAGTTGAGCTCGGCCACACCTTTCCTCTCAGCATTCCTACATTAATGCATGTACGATATCACATACATGCAGTAAAAGTGCTCACACCTTTCCTCTGTATCAGACATTCCTCTGCTAGCAGACAGAAACACAGTTGCTCAGATTCTTAAGAGGACATTCCTGAGCTAATGGACGTTCATGTACACAGTCCAGGGCTGTTAAAGGACACTTATGATGCATTTCAGTGCCTGTAATTTTATTCTAGGCCTCTAATGGACATTTCTTTGCACAAACTGCACTTCAAAAAATTCCTTATTTATCTCACACTGACGATTTATACAGTCTTGCAACAGTATATAACACACACACACACATATATATATATATATATATATATATTTAAAAAAAACTATGATAGATAGATACATAGATAGATACATAGATAGATACATAGATAGATATAGTTTTTGAGAATCCTGTGGTAAAATGATGCCAACCCTATGTGTATGAAACAAAAAAAAAACAACCAAAGATTAAAAAAGATGAAGTTGTACACGGCCAAACTGCATCTCCAAAAACCTTGTACTCCAGAAATCCTTGCAAAAAATGTTTTCTTGTCAAATCATCTCAGTGTCAAAATCAAATACATGGTTTAATTTTTCTTCAAAAGAGTCGAAAAAAAAAGCCCGAACAAAAATGAAGCTATTCCCTGTGCAAACCAACAAGTGGATCCTGCAGACTAAACTAGCTGGACCACATGGAGACAAGAAGCTGCCCTCAACACAATGATGGGAACCAAATCCAACCACTGCACTGCTGTACCGTCTGTATGCTTCCAGTGTGGCTCACTAAGTACAACATGGGATCATGGATGGTAGAAGATAGGACATACAGTACTGGTTCATCTCCTGTGAAGAGGAGACCACAACCAATCTGTTTGGAAAGGCCACCCAGAGATGGAGGAGAAGGAAGACGAAGAAGAAAGAAAGAAAGCAGAGAGAAAAGAACAAAACAATAAGAGAGGGGAAAAAGCAAAAGGAAGCAAAGATTGATTAAAAGTAAAGAATGATAATGCGAAACGGGAGGAGAAGGAAGTAATATCCTTTCTATCTTTAGCAGTGATCATATTCTAACATCATGTTTAATAAAACCAGTGTCTGTTCAAGCTCAGCTACGCCGTTAACTCGGTTGCTAAGTGCCTGCTGAGAATGTTCTCATTAGCCTGAAAAATGACTTTCATTAGACCAGCTACATGCAGGGGAAAGACACTGCTTGGCCTACAAACATGTCTACACACACAAACACACAGTTTTACTATCAGCTGTAGGAGCCTTGAAAAGAAGGATTGAGCAACAGAGCCTCAGAGGTGTGTGTTCAGTGTGTGTGGTTGGTGAGTAAGCATGAGTGGGCTGAGATTATGAAACTTCACGGAGGACACCCAAGGCAGAAAAGAGGTGTGCCTGAGGTCGGTGAGCCAACAATAATCCAGACTTCCTCTGGAGACTTTTCCATTGTCAAAGTTCCTCAAATATTTTTCTAAATAATCCGTCGTCGTTTCTGGAGCTACATAGGAAATCTCTTCACAGGAGGTGAGATGGGGAAGTAAGGTAAATGAACTGGAACACATTGTGATAGAACTGCTGGATACAAAAAGAAAAATATCAGATACTTTTCCAATACATAGCCAATCTACTATCTGAATACAGGGGGTCCTAGACTCGAGCTGAAGTTCCGTTCCTACAGATTGATGTAAGTCGATTTTTGCCGTAAGTAAGAACTCCTCAGAAAATGTAAACAAAGCCGTTACGTGCACCACGATATTGATCAGTTCTTCTTGAAGTTGTCTGTTGACAGTTGTCACTTCCTGTCCGTTATTTTGATGTTCAGTTGTTCATGCGTACATGCTTTTCTGTATGCACGGCTCTCTACTTTGTAAACGCCACAGAGGTAATGTCATAAGTAATTAACTTCATTTTTGGACTTACTGGTGAAGTTAAAAGGATTTATTTACACGTATTCATGTTGTTTTATTCACTAGCAAGTTTGGTGAGCTGGCTTGTATAGTTTCTTTGTCAGTGGTAAGTTTGCATTGGACATGGTAGTAGTCTTGCCGCTAGCATTAGCATTTAGAGTTAGCACTAGCAGGTTTGGAGAGTTTATATGTATCGTTTCTTTGTCATTTTTTAGCAGTTGGCACCAGGTATTCAGCATCTTGCGCTAGCTAACTGGTAGCATTGGTACTGGTCACTACCTGGAGCATCTCCTGGGTCAGCTGAACGTGGCAGTGCTGTTTGGATTGTGTAGGAGCAGTGTGAACTGGCACTAGGGGGGTGAATCTGGGATGCCTAGCCTCCTGGAGGTGCTGTGGGACCTAATAGGCGAAACACCGTTGAAGGGAGGTTTCCACCTGATGACCCCCAGAGATGTGTTAGGAATCACTGGTGTGTTTAGTGATGGGTCAGGGATTCTTGGTCCTTCACTGACTGCAAATCTTTCTTGTTTGGAGCACAAGTGTCTTGTGTTTAAATTAACAGTTTTTTTGTTGCAGTTTTCGCTCTGTTTGTAATATGTATCAACAGCCACAGTGAAGATGTCAAGTTTGCTGCGACTCACAAATGTATCACAATCCAAGGTGGCATGCAACCGGAGAATGTAAACAAAGCCATCTTATAGCGCCATGTGACGACATATTCATCCACTCCACTCACCAACTAGTTCCACATAACCAGTTCCGACACAAAGACGAAACGCCGTAGATCGAGGACGTGGAAAACCGAGGACTTCCTGTAATCTGTTGTTTACAGATAGTTGTCAGTGAGGATTTTGCGTAGAGTTACAAAACTCAGTGATGCTGAAATGGCTTCAAAAGATTAATGTCTGTTAAGTAACTGCACCACTAAGGGTAACCCTGACCAAACTTTCCAGAGTCCTACATCATCAACTTTCATGTCGAAAACAGCCTCATTAAGTTACTTAATGAAGCCTTCGGAAGCCACAAAAAGACCAAACATCATTTACACAACCAAAGAAAGCAAAAGCAAACAAACACTGGCAGTAATGAAGGATAATGAAAGCACACAACCCCCCACAGCAGCCTCAATGAGTCACGTATGAAGCAGCAAACAACGAGCCGTTCACCATCAGTCATATCTGACAACTGTATTACTAAATGACCATCTGACACTCCCACAGCAGAGTTATATGGAGCCACTGCAGGCCGATCCAATGCAGTGTTGATGATACTTTCCTAATATACAGGACGTATCATGATGACAAAGTCCAACCATCCCATCCTACATGTGTGACATATCAACTTTATACTCCCAGAGGTCAGCAGTATATGACATGCTACATTCCCACCAACACAACTGTGCTCATGTCTCTGCTGTGCTGTTTTATTTTTGACCAGACCAGTGGTGTGGCTCCAGAAAGGCAGACGCTTGCCTTTCGATTGAGACAAAAATGTCTCAACTACTGGACGGGCTTCCGTGACATTTGGATGTTATCATGTTTACAACATGCCACACTGGTTATATGAATCAAACCCCACCCTGCCCCATGTGAAGCACTTTATAAATAAAGACTATCATATGTATACCATCCGAAAACTTGTTGACACGCAAGTAACTGAGCTAATATTAACACGCAGCTCACAGCACGGTTAAAGATGATTTATAGTTGTGGCTGAAACGCAGTCTAAACTTAACCCTGAGTCTAAATCTATGAGTTTCTGACGCTGGTAGATTGACGAAAGTGATGTGAAACATGTTGAATAATCTCTTTACAATAACACCCAAGCAAACCGTGGAACTGTTTCCTGAAACCACATGTACACTGAAGTTATTAGGCAACAAGACGGGGCAAAATTGAGGTTACACAGGGTTTAACTTTAGCTATCTAAGTCAGTTGTAGGCCAACATGAGAGCTTTCCACAGCGTGATCACATATAATACATTGGTCCAACAGTGGGGTGGTGCCATCAGAAGAGTAAATCTGGCAATTATACATCTAGATCTAAAGTGAAGCTGCTGTTAACACCACATTAATCAGCTGAAATGTTATTAAAGTACAACATGGAGCTCATCCTTAAAAGTTGAGTCAAATATATCATAAATGGTACAGAAAAGTCACCCAACATTTAGATTAGGCCATTTTATTCATCAAATGTTGTTTGGCAAATGGGAATATTACCATGACTAATGGAGATGTCCGCACACTGTGTCTTTTCAATGAGTAATAGCTGCCACAGGGACATGTCTATCAACTGGATTAGGAGAAGAACCTGCTGCTACACAGTTAAAGACTTTTTTACAGAGTGGCTGAATCCACGTTTGTCCTGAAAACAATTTTTTGGCCTCCAGAGCTTTAGTAGCAATCAACAGTTGAATATCTGAAACTTCACATTGTAATCGTGTAAATAAAAAGTACAAATATAGTACAAGAATGTGCTGACAACATGTATTTGGCAGCAAAATCACGTTTAAGTTCCTACTTTGTAACAATGGAGGCCAAGTTCCTGCAATTTGTGGCTCAAATTTTCACCCTCTGGGAGGCTATGCAAACGTTTTATTCACTGGACAAACAGCAAAAGCACAAGTCTAGAGTTTGTTTGTCATCTTGAGAAAGCTACGTTGCAGAGCTCATGCTTTGATTTGACTCTCTTAAGTGAGGCAGAAAGATGGGAGATCAAATTTTGTACTTTCACAGCTTAATCCAACCCAAAGCCATTTTTTTCTTGTTTTTCCCGCACTTTAGCAACACAGTATTTCCACACAAGGATTGCGAAAGTTTGATCCTCGCTTAATAACAAGCATTTTGATTCCAAATCACACAAACTACGCCAACAGCTTGTTTTAATAACATTTCATTCTATATGTTGAAGGATTCACAGTAGTCTTAAATGACAAAACGCTGTATCACAGTACTACTAGTTGTTGTTGTGATACAATAGAAACAATGAGGATGTCAAAGGAAGGTGTGTCTGGATGGGGCCTGATAATGGAAACAAGGGAAACAATACCTGTGAGATGAGCGTGCAGCGATAAATGTAATGTCATCTATAGTCAGACCAGCCCTTCGCCTCAGCTACAGTGGAAATTCCCTCTAAACAGCATCAACCACCCCCCATCCCAACACACAAAACACCCAACCTCTAACATCAAACCAGCCAAAACACACGCTGAGTGATATTCAGCCGCCGTGAGCCAAACCCTAATGTTCAAAACCACCACACACAGCGGCGTAATGATCGGCCAAAACATTAGAGACCCGGAGGCATCGGAGGTTTTTAGAGTGTATGTTTGAACACCAAGTTCAGAGTTGCTTCATTTTGTGTCATGAAACAACTAATGACACACAGGATGATGGGTTATTTGACACGCGAGGCTGTGAGTCTACATGCTGTCATTATGTCCAAACCTAACATTAACGGTGTTGTAGGGGGATGAGTGGGGTGTGTGGAATGTCATTTACAGCAATGAAAGAACATTAGCACTGTTTCGTTTATGTGCTAAGTATTTCTGTAAGCATCACACTCATCTTGTAGACAATGCATTTGCACGAATCCAAAAGCAACCAAAACTTAGGAAAATTTGCCTGACAGACAGACAGACAGACAGATAGATAGTAATCCTGAGGGAAATTCAAGTACAATTACGAATCAATTCAAAGACTTAAGAAATCAAATTTTCTTCCTAAAGAACAGAAGTAAAGAGTACTGATAATGTGCATCTATTTTCATAATGTCAAGGTAAAATGCTGATTGTTCTTGAGGTTTCAGCTTTGCAGATGTGGAAATTCAATGCATTGATTTCTTATACACAGATTTTTTTTGGCGCTTTTTAGTTGTGCCTCAATTTAGCCCTATTGGACATTACTACAGGGGTTTTTGGAACACTTTCTAACATTGCATGGACAAAGCAATAATTAATCCAATAATGGAGAAAATGATTTTTAATACAGATGCTGTCTACAACACTTCATGTTTATTTTATTTAGTTGTTGGCCTTGGATGATGAGGTCTAGTGGCCAGAACCACTACTCTGCAGCTCATCCATGTCAGCCTCCTTCTCTGACAACATTGACCACTGGTCTATCCAAAAAAAAAAAAGCTGTCTCTGACACAAACTCATTCACCTCATTCCTCTAGCCACAACACCAACTCTCACATCAACAGAGCCCCTCCACAAATCTTCAAAACCTTCCAGAAATGACCGCCTTCATCAACATCAACACACACTTTCTGAAGACCTAACTCGACATTCGTCTTCATTCGACTCTCACTTTCTCCTCCTGCACATCAAAGAGAGCAGCAGACCGCCTCAGAGCGTGCTGTGGTTCGACGATAATGGCGGCTCGGAGATCACAGCCGGCATAAACTGCTCCCAGATGAGCTTCTAAGTGAAGAATGGTATGCGACAGAATCACTTACAGACAGCAATGCTTCATTAGTCATCATGTAAACACTAAGGACAAACGTTCGCTTTCTTACAAACATCAATTATTTCACTGTTCTGTTGCTTTTGCTTCAAGTTACATGTTGTTTGGGACCAGATTTTAGCTCTCAGATACCAAATTATCCTCCGAGTTTAGCGGTTTATCTGATGGCCAGTCAGGAAATCACGACATTTTCATCCCGAATTAATCATTTTTAATAGTGAGAATGTACACTGGAAAAAATGCCCCTCAAAACAAGAAAAAAAAAATTATTTCAAGGAACTTTTACCTTGAAATAAGTGAAAAAATCTGCCAATAGAACAAGTGAAAAATGGCTTGGTAAGATTTCTTGAAAAAAGATATTTAGAATATTGAGATCTTAAAATTAGCTGGAAAACTTATTTTAAACTATATTTTACCAGGATTGTCAAGCTTAGATGTCTTAAAATAAGCCATATATGCTTAAAAAATAGTTTTTCCACTCAAAAATAGATTTTCACTTTCATGTAACCTCCTAATTTGAGATGTATTAACACTTCTGTTGTCTTCACTTATGATCACCAAAAAATATTGTTTCCTTGTCTGAAAAAATCCAAAAATTCAGCAAAAAATTCCCCAAATTTCTGAAAATTTGCAAAACCTTCAGGAATTCCAATAATTCCTTAAAAGTTTCCCTTCAAAGTTTTATTTTAAAAAATCCCCCAAATTTGTCAAGAAAATTCTTGTAAATATTTTCAAAAAAATCCTAAAAATCTTCCAAAAAAAATCCTAAAAATATCTAAAGTGATTCCATATATATCAGTGAAACGTCTAATATTTTCTTTAATAACATTCACAAAAAAATCAACCAAAATCCAGTGAAATTTGCTGGATTTTGGTTGCTTTTTTTGTGAATGTTCTTAAACTTTTTTTTTTTTTACATATTTTTTTTTCCACCGAAAAATGTTCAAAAATTTCCCCAAAAAGTTGAAAACATGGACATCAGAAGTTTCGCTGTGAAAATATTTTTTTCCCCACACTTTCAAACTTTAAAACGGGTGAATTTTGACCCGCAGGACGACATGAGGGTGAAACTTATTTTGAGTTTTCTTGTAAAATTCAACTCAAAACAAGATAAATTCAAGATTGTTTGACTTAAGAAGATATTTAAGATGCATTGTCTTAAAACAAGTCCCTCCATTTGCTGAAATGTCTCTTTTTAAGTGAATTTATCTTAAATCTAGTGGGATGAGACATTTTGACTGAAAATAAGGCAAACAGACTTGGTAAGATTTAGAGTTTTTGCAGTGTAAGGAGCTTGCGTTAGGTAGGTTACACCTTCCATCTGGTGTTCTCTGACCCTGTAATAAGAAGCTGCAGGTGGTCAGGTTCTCCTCAGAGAGCTCTGATGAAGCACAAGCAGGAGAAACGGGGAAATCTGGTGGCGTCTGGGGTCCACAAACCACTCGACCACCTGTTCGGGGAGTTTGGACGAGAGCCGTAGAGCAGAGGGTTTGTTTAAAGCAGCTGGTTGAGTGATTCATCACCGCTGACAGGCTTCATGAGCGGTGACCTGGTGGACAATCAGGGCCGGGAAAGAGTGATACAGTCGGACTGCAACTAATGTTTATTTAATGTCGTTGATTAATCTGCCTGGATAACAAATCCCAGGGTTCAAACTAATGTTGAAGCGTGAAGAAAATCAGCGAAACAGCTTAGCTTTTATACAGGCACATAAACAAGTTACATTACCATGAGTTATAGGATGTTTTTTATTTGTTCGCAGTGATATTACCAGTTTCTGAGCTGCCTGTTTAAACCAACTTATTATATTTTCACAGCCAAGTTAATCCTAGAAATTTACTGAACACATTGGGTTATATGAGTTACAGTAGTTTGAAAACCTAAAGAGCATTTAATCAGAACATTATTATAATTTTATAACAAGAAATTACTTGTTTTCTTTTACAACAGATCAAAAATTACAAATATTAAGATTACAGCACCATTAAATTCAGTTTCAACAACAAAATGCATCAAACTGCTCATTGTGTAGTGTTGAATAAAAACCAAAATAATTTTAGTTTAAATTCAGTAAAGTTTCCTGACTTTGATCATTAATGATAAGTAATCAAAAAGAAAGAAGGTCCCAAAAACTTTTGATGCTAAATACTGATTCTTTACACATTTTTTGGGCACTCAGTAAAGTGTATTTTGTCTTTGTTCCCTGGTTATCCTTGTAAGGTTGAAAAATACTCTATTTATAATCACTACAACCATTGGCGAACACAGAAAGCACAAGATTTGCAGGAAAATAATCTGTCAAAGTGCAATAAGAAAGCTCTGATTGTGTCCCTATAAATGGAGTACAACTCGGTAACTCTCATGAGTCAGGACTCCTTGTGACAAGACATCTGTTGTAGACATTTTTGTTTTTCTTGCAGGTTTGCAATTGCACGTCGATGCGATTTCACCGTGGATTTGCAGAAGCGGCACTGGGTCAAAGCCAGCGTGGGTTTTCATCAACATTACTGGGATCATCCAACCTTTAAATGACGATCGGAATTTGGACTACACACATATTTTATTTGTCACATTTGCCTCCCTGCAGCTTCTTCCTCTTCACCAAGATCAAATCTAGGTTGAAGGGTTGCTGCTTTGGCACAACGGAGGCGACTCAATTCAGTTTTATTTATATGATGCCAGTTACAATTCAGATTGTCTCGAGATGCTTTACAGAATCCATAAGGTCTGAACCCAACTTTCAGAAAGCATTCCAAACATACGCAAGTTGACTAGTTTGACAGGGATAGAGGCCAAATTTAAAATCAGAAACAGTTTTTGGCTTTTTAAACGTGTAGATCAGGGGTGCCAAACACGTGGCCCAACTTTGTAAAGTGTAAAAACTCCAGAGAAGACATTAACTGCAGATTGTAAATTAGTAAAACTATAAATTTAAAATAATTTCTAGACCATGACAAGTTGTTTGGATCATCAAGTAAAATACTAGATTGTTCTTTTGTGATTTTGTGTCTCATTTTTCTAATATTTTGTCTAGTTTTTGTTGTTTTTTTTGTCTGAATTTTGTCGTTTGTCTTGTGTTTTTGTTGTTTTGTGTTTCCTTTTTGTCTCGCTTGTGTTTTTTGTTTTAGTTTTGTCATTTTGTGCTTTGCTTTATACGTTGTTTTGTGTATCGTTTGTGTCGTTTTGTCTTTTTTGTGTTGGTTGCATTGTCTAGTTTTTTGTCATTTTGTTTCTAGCTTTTATCATTTTTATGATCTGTTTTTGTCATTTGTCTATTTTTTTGTCAATGTGTAATTTTTTGGTCTAATTTTTGTCTCTTTTCGTTTTGTTTCGTGACGTTTGTCTCATTTTGTGTTGTTTTGCATGTCATTTTTGTAATATTTTGTCTTGTTTTTGTTGTTTTTTGTCTTTTTTTGTCTGATTTTCGTCATTGTGATCATAAAGTAAAATACATCGTTCAGTTCCAGATACCTGTGATTAAACGTTGTGTTCCTTTGTAGAAACACTGCTCTGTAAGTTGCAATGTGTAAATGATAAACTGAGGCTTAATATTGTTGAAATTTAACTTATTTTTCTCAAAAATTGTTCATGATGTTTTGTAAAAAGATAATTCCTTAAGTCTGAACATTTTCAGAATACTTTGTACTTTTTTGCACTAAAACAAAGGAAAATTTGGAGTTGTGGTTATTTATAGGTTATTATGCTGTGATTTTACTGGTCACTGGAGATTAAATTGAGCTGAATGTGGAACCTGAACTAAGATGAGTTTGACACTCCTGGTTTAGACGATGAACTTTTGGATTGCATGTAAGAAAAAGTTCTTAAATACAGCGTCTTGAAACCTCTTCCCATCATTTTCTTCTCTACGTTCTCTCCAACACAGTCCTGACAAACACCTCATATTCTCCATGACGCAGGTGGTTCCTTTCAAAGGCAGATTTATCTTATTATACAACACAGCACACTGCTGTGTGGACGACCTGTGTGTGTATATGTGTGTGTGTTTCCAGGCATAAAAGCGCTCTGGTTCTGCTTGAAGAGATAGCAAAGGCCACACAGTTAAGAACAATTTCACTTGTGTTTCGTTTGGAAAAGCAGAGAGTCTCGTAAAAAGCTTTATATAACCTGCAGACAGTCAACAGAGACTGTACTTCAAAACACCATTCTGCAGTAAGTCTCTTAACATACTCACTCACACACACACAACTGTGTTGGATAATATTGCCACACTGACTGATATATGTGTAAAGTAATTAAGCAAGCTTAACAGTTTTAGTTTGACATCATTTTTGGTTTGATTTGAAGCTGTGGACAGATGTAATTTGATATCTACTGTATCATAATTACAGTTCAATAAAGTATGCGGGAGGTTCTTGTAAACATTTTTTTGTGTTGATGCATGAAGGCTTCTGAAGCAGCGATGGCACCCTCGAGGAACACAAAAACTCAAAATCAAAGTCAGACGAATGCTAAGCAGGTTGAGAAAAGTTTAACGGCAGTTTAAAGAGTTCAAACATGGGGGTTTTCACAAGTCTGTTCCTCCTGCTGCAACAAAGCTTCTGCAGTGGCATCATATGGCTCTGAATCCTGGACTATGAAGACAGCAGATAAAATGAGATTGGATTCTGTTGAAATGTGGTGCTACTGCAGGATCCTGAGGATACCACGCACAGACAAGAGTACAAACGCATCTGTACTCAAGGAGCTAAGAGTCGAAAAAACACTACAGGCTAATATTATCGCAAGGAAACTCAGCTACTATGGTCATGTTACCAGACGTCACTGCCTTGAGACAACAATCATTCAAGGGATGGTTAACGGAAAGAGAAAGAGAGGCAGACCTCAGCGAGTTGGCTTGACGACATCAAAGAGATCACAGGAAGTGGAATTATGGAGGCTACTGGAGCTGCTGCTGACCGTAGACGATGGCGCGCTCTCATTCAAACCTCACCAGCATTTACTGATGCTACGTGAGTTTAGAGAGAGAGAGTAGTAAAATATGGAGGGTGTCCTTGTAAATTGTGTTCCTTTCAGGGTGGAAAATAATTCAGAACCCATTAGGAAATCCTCACAAAATCCCCAAACTTGGCAGGTTGAGACTAAGTTGACCTTTAACTATACAAGAGACTGACACTAGTATTAAAGTAAAATCTTACTATACTACACTGCAGGGCTTTAAATATTTTTGTTCCTGCTGAGAACGAACTTTAAGTGACTGGTCGCATGAAAACCAAAGGCCTCCATTGACACCATGTACAAAAATGAAAAGAGAAAATATCTTGGCACTACCTCCTGTGTTTATTGCTGGCATTGCAGTGTTGTGAGTCTAAACACAGTAAAGGTTAACTGAGAGGACTTTAAACACAACTACAGTTCACATAAGGCACAAACACACTCTCAGATGATGTTTGACTGCCAGACAACCAAACTGTGGCAGACAAAATCTTCTGGAATCCTTCATTTGACCACTCTTTTGTATTGTGCGACTGTACCATCTGATATACTTTAATGTCCAATGCCACAAAATAATCTGTAGCTTTTACAGCTTTCAAAGTACAATGTTTAGTGGGTCATCGGTTGGTCTTTGGCGAGATACAAGTAGAAGCTCACCCTAACGCAAGCCTTAATATGTAGGGATGTAACTAACAAGCACTTTCATGGTTGATTAAACGAAATCTAAACTTGGATTAGTGTTTCCAGAAGTCTAAGACGACGTTCTCAAATGTCTTTTTTGTCCACAACCCAAAGATATTCAGCTCACTGTCATAGAGGAGTAAAAAAAACAGAAAATGTTCAAATGTAACAAGCTGGAAGCAGGTAATTTTGACTTCTATCCTTAAAGAAATATTCGGACTGATCTATCAATTGTCAAAATAGTAGCCAGTTGTGAGAAAATTCTAATAATGTTGTGACTAAATGCTCTTTATGATTTCAAACTCCCATAACTCATGGTGAGGTAACTTGCTTATGTGCTTATATAAAAGCTAAACTGTTTCCGTATATTGTCAGTCACTTGTTCAGACTGAGCTCTGTTCATGTTGATTCCTTGCCACGAGTAAAACATTCGCTTTGATTTGAGAGACGACTCTGAGTGTTCTTTTGAGCAAACAGTATTCCACTGGCGAATTTTCTTCACACCAGCTTCCGTTTTCAGAAGCAGATGTGAAAACAGAAGAGGAAAGATAAAACAATACGATGATGTATAATGTGGAATCTTGACAAACCTTCTTCAAAGGAGTCAAGAAAGACTGGAAAGGATTTTAAAAACAATCCTGGAACATGGAGCAAACTGTACAAAAGAGTTCCCCACTGATCTTGGACAAGTCATAGACCGAACCTGGATCTGAGGTACGGCTGTGGTTACTACATGACAACAAAACCTGGGTGGCCTCGCTAGATGTGGAGAGAACAGGACGCCGAGCCGAGAACAGCCAGGAAGGAACATACAATGGAAGATGATGGCAGGAGAAAAGGCAAGAGGAGGCGAGATATGACAGAGAGGAAGGAAATCTAGAGAGGGGGAATGAGAGAAAGGACGGATTTGGATTTCACGTGTACATGAGGACAGGAAAGAAAACACCGGATTTAACAAAGCTGGTCTTTTAACAAAAACAAGCCATACTGTCCCCTCTGCTGCTGGAGTCCTGTTACTTTGGCTACATTTTAATCGCATAATTCATCAGTTTGTTCGTGGTCATATATTGCTTATTTATTATCCTGCTTTTCCCTGCAGATTTCATACTGTCATGGTGCCCAGTTACATCAGGGATAGTTGTAAAAGTCTAGCTGGCAAACTGCTACTAAAGCAAACAAGCAAACATTTAATATGATAGCGAACCAGAGACGTGCAAACATGAGTCAGTTACGACTGCTTCCTGAGTTTTGTGTTTTAATTTTCCTTGTACTTGTGTGTGTGATACTTGGTTCTTAAGGTTGCATGTGGTTTACATGCAGTTTACAGTTCTCCAAGTGAACTAGCTCTCTGATTGGTACATAGAAAACTTAAGTTTAGCTATAGCTGGGCCACTATACAGGATGTCCTCGACTTACATCAGAGTTCTGTTCCTGTAGATTGATGTAAGTCGATTTTTGCCGTAAGTCAGAACTCCTCAGAAAATGTAAACAAAGCCGTTATGTGCATCACAATATCTATCAGTTCTTCATAAAAGTCATGAATACCAACGACTTTCATGCATGTATGAGTCATTTTACAAGAAGATAACAGAATATGTTGCACAGTTTTTACAACTTGATCTAATAATGCTGATGTTCGTCGGTGTTCCAAGCATTTTATTAAATCTTATTTCACTTCCATGGTGTGTTGCCCTTAAGACAGAATTATCTATGTATTTTTATATTGGAAAAGCCTTTTTTGTGAAGTTGTCTATTGACAGTTGTCACTTCCTGTCCACTATTTTGATGTTTAACTCAAGTGGACATTCAAGGTGGTGCAGTTTTTAGAACTTCTGTGTCCATTTTTGAGTCCTAGAGGGCGCAACTTGAAAACCATTCTCCTTTTGACAAACTTACTTAACTAGAGGAGGGTAAACTAAGATAGTACTCTACATTATGGACTCGATGACTTGCTATCGGTCATTTGACATGGATTTGTGATTAAAAGTTTACCATTTGGTCAGAAAAAAGTCAATAAATACTATTACTAATCAAGAAGAGAGATAAGCAATACTTGAAACCCAGTAAAAATGAAAGTCTGGTGGTCAAAAATTGAAAAATAAATGACAAACATACAAAAAAGCTGTAATAGTGGAGCAAAAGCAGGTTCAGTTTCCAAGTAAAAACTGTACCAGCTCTGTAAAATGACGTATGACGAGTTTGCTGCTCAACCAACCAACCAAACAAGAAAACAGAAAGTATGCTGTTCATTGATGCTATAAAGCAGGTTATTGTGAGCGCAAGAGAGATAAGATCTGAATCCGTCTACCACTATACCAGTCAGTCTGTCTATCAGGTGCCCTTGGAGATAAGAGCCATGAGGTACTTTACCCACAGCAGCAGATAAAGAAGTTGAAATCTAACCTCAACAGTAAAGAATGACCTCACTTTTATGTGAGCTGGAAATCCAAATAAATTCCCATGAAAAACTCCAACCAATGGAAAGCAGTGATAAAGTCCTCAAAACTGGTTTAACTGGACACATGAAGTGTCTTGTCACAATGTCTGAAAACAAACAAAATGAGCATACTGTGAGGAGAAACACACCTGGAGAGGGTTACATACAGGGTGCGGTCAGTTGGATATATCGCACCATGAATCTATCAACAGTGGAAGTGAGGGATGAGCAGCGGGGGAGGATCTACAAACAGAAACTGTACAGTACACTGTGGTTAAAGGCAAACACAGGCTGCTCCTCATTTCACCCTTGGTTTTGTCAATGTTATTTATCGGGAATTAACATTTCTGTCTTCAGATTGACACACACAAAGAGTCAAGTTCCTGTCATGGATCTGGGATGCAGCCAACATTACTGCTGTCATGCAATACTGCTGAGATCTTAAGCTGACTTACAGGCCAGGAATTCAGTACAGGGCTCCAGAATTAGCCACCGTTACCAGTAGGGCTGGACCTGAACATCAGAATATTCTATCATTGTGGTAGAATCCAAATATTAATTTTGAGATCCGAATAGTCGGATTTGCACTTTTGAGCTCAGGTTTCACCCTGACATATTTTGAATGCTCTGTAAGTATTGTGAACAGCATTGTATTTTACAAACTAGGGTTTTCCTGAATAGAACATGTTTCAGCCTTACCCTGAAGAGGTTTTTATTCAGTGAAATCTTTTTTGTTAATCGGGGTTTTATTCACTCAAGAATAACAAGCATTTTTGTTCATCAAATGGCCAGAAACATAGACTTTCCCTTCACTCTAGTGGACGCCTGCTGTCATGTAGAGTCACCTCCCAATGACCCATCCTGAGCCACGCAAAACCCTGAAAACATCTCTTTCTACTTGACCCTGCTGCATATTAACTTATTCACGGTCAGCTGAAACTGTTGAGGAAAGAGCCAACTGCTGACAGCCGTCCATTACACAAGCACAACACAACCACTGTCAGAGCAAACGACATTAGATGTTCTGTACCGACCTGTTGTGTGACGTACAAACCACAGCTGTAAACAGTCAACACGCACAGACAGCATCAAACAGAGGTGTGAAGGACGCAACTGTCCAGGAAACAGACCTCCAAACATGAAGGACTGTCTAATAGAATAAGGTTAGTGCAGAGTTGCTCAACCTTCGTCTTATTTGCTGCATTTATTAGGGTCCGAGCACCAAAGGGGGATAAGACCCTCTTGAAACTCATGGGTTGAAAACATGTGAAACTTTGCACACACATCCGAACCTGCAAAAACTTTGATATTTTATGGAACTTGCATAGGTGTGAGCCTCTCAAACAGGCTCTACGACCAGGACGTGAAACCTACAGCTATGAAATTTAGTAGGCGTTGGTAACACGCCAAGACGCACAAAAATGTAATTGATGACCATACCTAAAACACAACAGGAAGTCGGCCATTTTGAATTATGTGTCATATTTTGGACGATTTTGGACCAATTTTTCAAAAGCTATAAACTCAAACAGGATTACTCCAAGAGAGCTGAAATTTGGCCAGGATGTACACCAGGAATGGGTGATAAAAAGTTACCAAAATGCTCCACAAAAGTCTGAGGGTGTGGAAATGGTGGCCAGCAGAATTTCGACAACTCGCTATGAAACAGGAAGTGCTGTCTAACTAACCTGTACATGCTTCAATCTGCCTCAGATTTTACATGTGTGAGAGTCAAGCCCTGATGAATTCCATAGACCAATATAGATTCACAGTGATAGCGTCGCATGGTGGACAGTTTTGATAGGTCGCCAAAAAATTTTTTGGTGTATTTCCCTTAAAATACCAAAATTTTAGCTGGTCCTGATGTGTGTGCAAATGTTCCCGCATCTTCAAGTGTTTTTTGGGCCAAAAAAGCTTTTCTTTCGTCCGAAGAAGAAAGTATAAGAAAAAACCCATGCATTACAAGAGGTTCCTTGCACAGTTGGTGCTCGGACCCTAATAAAAAATAAATAATATCATTCCCATGCATATGAAAGCGTAATACCTACCAGACTTTCTGGCCTACTGTTCATGCTCATTTTCATTTTCTTTAGCCACATGTTGAATTTATTCACTAAGTGTATATTGTCTGTATGATTTTATTGGATAGGCCAAAGTAGTACGACCTAAACCAAAAGCTGTAAACTGCACAGTGTTTGACTTTAAAAAATTTAAATAAATGAATAGAAACAGAGGGGCAATTCTGCAGTCATATAAAGCCTTTACTATTCAAGTACCAGACAAACAAGAGTCTTGATTGTTGCTCAAAGTGAGATTAATTCTGATCAGGGGAAGAGGATCTCATGGATGTGAGCTCTGGAAAATGATAAAACCCCGGCACAGTAAGCCTACAGTCTGTCAGGACGATCTGAATTGAAGATGAGCTGCTTTGGCTAACCAGTGTGTGTGTGTGTGTGTTTGTGAGTGTTTGTGTGTGTTTGTGTGCATCCTGGGGGCTGGGTGGGATTACCCTCCAATGGTTTTTCATGAGACCCACTGGTCAGTGTGACATTTCCCCAACAGAAACACCATTCACCCACTGGAGAGATGGGTGGGTGGGTGCTGGTGGGTATAAAACCAGCTCCAGGCTACAGATAAATCCTCCACTGGCCAGACGGTTACATCTCATTTCCTTGTTTGACCGTCCACAATCAATCCATCAGTCTTTGTGTTTCTGTCTGTTTGTCCTTCTCCTCTGTTTAATCTAAAGCTTATTAAACTTCACTGTCCCATACAGACGGTTGTCCTGGGAGCCACCAGTGGGTAGGAAGTATAAATGAGTAACTGTACAGTACCACTACTGCTACTGTTTGTACTGAACCAGAGAACACTGCAATCACAAACCAACTTCCCTATTTTCTAATTCACACAAACACTCATGAATACACCATTCTTTTCCAGAGATGTTTTATAAAGAAAAGCAATTGTTGTTTGTTAATCCAACATAGGAAAGGGAAATGCTGCTATTGTTACTATTCCTGCTACTGTAGCAAAACAAAACACAACATAGACGTAAATAATATGACTAAAATACTACTATTTCCTCAGCTTTTATCACCACATACATCAATTAAGCACAACTTTCAGGCGATGTTAAAGGGTCTGAACGGTTGCTCAGACAAAACAAGGTATCTGTAGGGGTCACACAGAGTCTGGGAAATTCTAATGGATATTTCACACATTTTTGTGACTCTAAAGGCAAAACAAACATCCATTTAATACACCACCTTTACCCTGTAGAGGCTCTACCCAGGCTCTCACTTGCAGCTAAATAAAATCACCAATTAACCTGACATCTACCTGGAGAAACCCAACTCTTCACAGAAAGGCTCCAGCTGGCGAACTCAAGAGGCAGCTAATCACTGCTAATCACCACCATGCCGACCTAAATGATCAGTAGAAGCAAACAGAAATCGCCATATAATGGAGATTACTGTCCCTTGGAGCATGGTGTTGCCCACAGTTACATAATAATACCTTGCAACGGGCTGCAATGTGTATAATTTATATTTACCACCAAGGTCTGGGCGATAAACTGATAGCAGGTCTACTGAGTATTCAGCCTGCAGACCTCCACTGGTGGAAACTGCAGCCAACGAGAACCAGTGGTTGGCTTTGGAAGAAGAGCTTTGCAGCCTAGAAAGACTCACAACTCTTAGTCCCACACCTATGTTTTCTATTTAACAGTAAAATGTTCTGCCTGTAACTCACACTTTTGTTGTTCTAAGCATTTAGGGACCAAAAAAGAAGTTATTTTAAGTCCGATAATGGCTTTTATTCCAATAACAGACATGCCGATATTGTCCAACTCTCAACTTCCGATTCCGATATCAACCGATACTGATATATGTGTTTTATTTAACTAATTTTAGGTAACATCACATATCACCTGTTGTGGAAAGAACATGTTATGCCTAATTTTATTGTGATACCCCATTGGATGCATTCTCAGATGCAGCAAGGCTTTCAGATGGAAACGTTGTCTGTGCAAAATAAGAAACTACTTCAACCTAAGTTATGGAAAAAATGCCATATTTATTTATTTTTAATTGTCTCAAACAACAGTTCACACCCTCCCTCCCTCTATGAGTCTACAGTTTGATGGTATCATGAAGTGTGTGTCGGTAAATGCCGGCGAAATCCAGGCATTATTTTATTGGTTTTCATGATAGAAAAAAAACTGATAACGATATTGACCGATATTACATTTTTATGCCAATATCGGGCCGATAATATCGGTGGGCTGATATTATTGGAAATGCCTAATTTTATTCATTATATATTTTTTAAATTAATGTGCCAATTAATTAGTAATCAGATTTTTTTTTGCCAAATATAGGAATCGTATCAGCCTCAAAAAATCTGTCAGTCGGGCCCTAAAGCTAACGTTAAAATTCCAATCTGTGTGCCCTGATAACCAGCTTCAAGTGGTTAAATTACACCTTATTTCTGTTGGTCTTTATTAAAATAGGTAAGAAAAAATGATCAATTATTATCGACATCAACTGAAATTAAATTTTACTTTAATTGTCTTACTACATTTGTTTACACCGTGTTTGAGTCACTCCACCCTGGACATATTTAAATGAAGGGTCCTGGTGGGTGCGCTGGTATTTGCTGACACAGTTTCATTTGTTTGCAGCAACCACATTCTCCAAATGTTTTTAGCTTTAGCCAGCTGTACTATTTAAAGTCCTCCGTACACATCGACTCCTTTCAATAACCCTCTATTTCTACGATACACAACCAGTAATTTCACACAGCAGTCCCACTAAAGTTCCCCTGAGGGACGTCCTCTCTCTAGCTGGAATTCCTGCTGGCATGTGGGAAACCAGCGCCCCATTTCAGGTCCCACCACAGGTCCCAGCCTCCCTGTATGGGCCACATTGTGCATCCACTCAACACACACACGCACGCATGCACGCACGCACGCACACACACACACACACACACACTGCCGTGAGGAATGAGGACCTGATAGAGGCCAGTTATGGAAGCATTTCTGCAGAATCACACACACACTTGAAGTGGGCGGAGAAGAAGAATGGCTCGATTCTGGTACAGTATGCTGAGTCTTTATAGGACAAACCAGCTGCTGGGCCGTCTGAGATGCCGTGTGGCGTCAATACATGCGTGTCCGTGTGCGTGTCCGTGTGCGTGTCCGTGTGCGTGTCCGTGTGCGCGTGTGTGTGTCTGTGGACTACAGCGGGTCAGTGTTCAGTCAAAGACCTAAAGACTGACCCAATTTTGCGAGTTCCAGACGTGATAAAGCCGAATGTTTAGACTTTTTATCACTCTTTATTCTTTTGCCTTTTTCCTTCCCTGGGTCAATCTATAACTGAGGAAATTTAGGATATATCTGGCATACATTTTTATTAAAAGTATAAAAAAAAATAATGTTTTTATGTTCATTATGATCATGTCTTTACAAAGTCAATAATTATTTATTATGGAAACAATCACGTATTAATAAAAAATGACTGGATATCACTAAAATGTCAACTAAATAACTGTGTGAATTTAATAACAACCACCTTCTAATTAGCTAAACAATAATAATGAATTTTGTCATTTCCTGTCTCGTTTTTGTCGTTTTGTGTCTTGGTTTTCTCACTTCATGTCTCATTTTTGTTATTTTGTCTCTCGTTTTTGTCATTTTCTGTCTCGTTTTTGTTGTTCTCCGTCTCACTTTTGTCACCTTAGAAAACACCCTGAAACTTTCAACTCTGACTCCACTCGCCTCCTTCAAGCTTAAACTCCAACAGATTGTAGTTGACAGTTGCTCCTGCTGATCACTTTGGACTTTGCTTATATAAACACACACACTTTCTGACACTTCATACACTTTTATTTTTCCACTCACATGCATATGCTCCCATGCTTTTTGCTTGTTTACTTTTGTTCTTTGTGATGTTTATGTGTCTATTTGTGTCTGTAGATTACATGCGTCATGTTGGAAAATGAGAAGTGGTTCTCAAACATTTTTACCTGCTAAAGTAAAGGTCAAACAAATAAAAATGCAACACTCAGTCTAGACTTAAATCTCCTCGTCCACAGGCTGAGCAGGACTTCCCGGCTTGGGGGTGTGGTGGCCTCATGTGAGTCTCTGATTCTGAAATAAATGCAGAATCCCTCTTTATGCAGTGCTAAAAACACAATGAGCCCACTTATATTCCTTTCTCAGACTCTGAATATGTAATTTGTTTACCCGGAACACTCATTGTCAAAGGAAATGTAGGCTAAACCTGCTGCTAAAGCTGTCAAACAGGGATTAAGCCAAAAAAAACAGTTGGTATTGTGCAAATATTCTAACAGCGTGCACCGACACATGTCAAACTTCATTTGCATTTCTGAATATTTGATGTTATCGAGCTGTAGCCAAAAGTAGAACATAAAATGCAACATAAAGAGCAACCTATGAAGAGAAAAGCTTCGGAAGTAGTTCTGCTGATGGGACACGACAGGTGAATCAAACGCTAATTAAATCTGGAAGGTTGTTTTTGGGTCAGTATGTAATTGGGGGACTTTTTCTATCATAGTTAACATTTTTGCTGTTGTCAGGCCTAAAATCAACATGACTGTCTATAACCAAACACCACATGGCATTTTTACACAAAGATTATTCTAAATATTATATATACAGTTATTTATAAAAGTTATTTATAAAGATATTGTAGTAAACCTGTTGACACTTGACTTGCCAGTCTTTTCTTCAGGAGGAAATGACGTCATGTTTGTTATTTTCCATATAAAATTTGATATATTGCCAAAAAAGAAATATCTGTCATGACTATCTCAACTCAATAAAAAGAACACAATCAAAATTATTTCTGAATAAGCTCATTTTACTACCGTTTAGCTAATTACAAGGTGGTTGTTATCAAATTTCTAGTGATATCCAGTCATTTTTTATTAATAAGTGATTGTTTCCATAATAAATAATTATGGAATTTGTAAAGACATGATCTTAATGAACATAAAAACATTTTTTTATTTTTAATAAAAATGTATGAAAGATATATCACATGGACTTCAAAAGTCCCTCTATTATATATTGACCCTGTTGTTTTATACTTTATGTATAAAAGTCGAAGCTGACTACTCAAGACCTGCAAATGTGCTTCAAATGGTTTTTATTTTATTTGAGTTTTTGCTGGGAAGCTGGGAAATATCGATTTAACCCTGTAAGACCCAAATCTAGAAAAAATTGCAAAAAAAATAAAAAAGAAAACTTTAAAATATAAAAAATGATAATATAGACACCAAAACAAAGCAATAAAAAGAAAACCAAAAAGTATAAATTATACATATATATATATATATATATATATATATATATATAAAAATTTAAAATCTCTAAAAAAACAGCAATAAAAATAAAACAAAATGTAAAAAATATAAATAATTACATATACATATGTGTATATATATATATATATACACACACACACACACACACACACACACATATATGTATATACACACACACATACATATATACCCAAATCTAAAAAAGAGCAATAAAAAAAACTAAAAAATATAAATATAAATAATAATAATAATAATAATAATAAATAAACTCAAACCTAGAAATAAGAGATAAAAAATAAAACTTTTAAATATAAATAATAACAATAATCATAAATGTAAACCCAACAAAAATAAAATTTTAAAACATAAATCATAATAATATTAATAATAATATAAACCCAAATCTAGAAAAAGGTAATAAAAAAACTTTAAAATATAAGTAGTAATAATAAATGTAAAGCCAATACAAATAAAACTAAAAATATAGAATTTTTTTCATTTTGCTAATTTTTTTGACTTGGGTTTATTTATATATATATATATATGTATATGTATATGTATATATGTATGTATAACTCTATAGAAAAAAATTAAAACATATTAAAACATATTTTTGCCACAGTGGGTTTTCAGGGTAAACGTATTCTTGAGTGGACTTCTGAGTTGTTCTACCAAACTATCACAGCCTATTTCCACTCATACTGACAGAAAGCGCCTGGGGTTTTTTGTTTGTTTGTTTGTGTGTGTTTTATTTACCTTGCTCTCTGTGCCTTTTCCGGAGGGTTTTTTGAAGAAAGAGGTCCTGGCCGTGAAAAAGTACTCTTCAGAGTCCTCCTCCAAGCTGCTGTAGCCACTGCTCATCGTGCTATTCCACGTCATTGGAGGAGAAAACTTCCCGGCCGCATCAAAAAACCCTAAAACTGAGCAGCTGTCGGCTCGAACCGAACCCCAGAGCCGGTAAAGTAACCGAACCCCCGGCTGTCTGTGGATGTCTGCTCGGTAGGACAGATTTCCTCTTTCCAATCCCTCAACCGTCTCCCGGCGTCCCTTCCTCTTCTCCCGTCGCTCTACTCCACCGGCGTGGCCAAAGCTAACTTAAAAGTTTCCATTGTGGAATTAAAACGTCCGTGACAGCTGCTACAGCGACTGTTGGTCCACCAGAGTTGAAGAACTTCTGAAGAGATAGCGGAGAAATCCCCCGGTAAGCTCCACTCACACGACGCCCATCCCGTTACACACTGTTGAATGTATGCTCTCTGCGTGACAGCCAGCTACAGCACGGCCCCGCCCACGACGAGCTGCAACCAATCAGCTGAATGATAGTTAATGACAACACGCCTACTACGAGCTGCCACCAATCAGTTGTCTGACAGTTAATGACGCCACGCCCCGTACAACTCTACAACCAATCAGCGCTTTGATGTCCAGTTCAAGTGGCCTTGAAGATGATGCAAAGATTAAACAGTGAGCACAGACATGAAAACAAAGCTTTTATTCTTTTGTGTTGTTTTTTTTTTTTTTTTTTTTACATTATCTTGCACATTTATCCTATAGGTACAAATGTGCTTATTTTCTTCTGGATAATGCTATTTACTTATGTATTTTGCTTCTTTTTCATTCCCTGGGTCAATATATAACAGAGGGACTTTGGGATATAGCTCACATACATTTTTATTAAAAGTAAAAATGTTTTTTATGTTCATTATGATCATGTCTTTACAAATTCCATCATTACTTATTATGGAAGCAATCACTTATTAATAAAAAATGACTGGATATCATTAAAATGTCAACTAAACTGTGTGAATTTAATAACAACCACCTTCTAATTAGCTAAACAATAATAAATAATCAGTTTTGTCATTTCCCGTCTGGTTTTTGTGATTTTCTGTCTTGTTTTTGTCATTTTGTGTATCAGTTTTGTTTTCTCTTGTTTTTGTCATTTTCCATCTCGTTTTTAGCGTTTTCTATCTAATTTTTGTCATTTTGTGCAATAGTTTTGTCGTTTTCTATCTTGTTTTTGTGATTTTGGGTCTCACTTTTGTCATTTTGTGTCTCCATTTTGTCATTTTGTGTCCTGTTTTATCGTTTTCTATCTTGTCTTTGTCATTTTGTTTGTCAGTTTTGTCATTTTCTATCTCGTTTTTATTGTTTTGGGTCTCACTTTTGTCGTTTTGTGTGTTGTTTTTGTCATTTTGTGTCTCGGTTTTGTCGTTTCTGTCTCACGTTATTCTGAACTTAACACAAAATAATTCCAACTTAAAGTAATCTAATTAGCTTTATGATATCACAGTGCTCTGACATTAGTAGAATGTGATTAAATCAGTTCATGTGTTTTGCATTACCATGACAAAAGAGATAATAAAGATGATGTCACTGAAAGCGCTGCTGGGAGAAGTTCATTTTCATAATAAGCTAACTTTGACCTTTAACTTGTATCACAGTACATTTTTTGGGTGTTATGTGGTCCAAATTCTCAGCAGATGTAAATCTAAAATGGTTATTGATAATCTGCAGAAGGACGCTGTATCTGAGCATTTTTCTGTAGATGCTAAAACAAAGAGAGCAGATTCTTCTAGCCTCTGCAATTCCTGGTGACATTTGAGGTGCCTCGAGGCAAAGAGTGAGGCTTCTTCTTTTCTTTCAGGAGAGCTTTCATCCTGAAACCTCAATACTTTCAAAATAGCGTCTGAGAAACACACCAAAGTTAAGCCCATTTCAAAACAACAAAGCTCAGAGGTCAGCTAAAGGGTAGCTGGAGCTTAAAAATGTCGACCTTTTCCTTTTCTGAAACTTTCACAGATATTTTGGAACAAATGCAGTCTCTTACCTCAATCAACAGGCAGCAGACCAACGCTAGCTTCCTTAGCGTTTTCCTCTGCAGCATGCTTTCCCTTCCCCAACTAGCATCAAATGAACCAACAATACAGACACCAAAGGCATTTAATAGCTGCTGCCGGACTGATGCATTCTCAGTGTGTGTTTAATTGCTAAGGCCAACATAGGCACTCTCCATTGGGTGGAACCGGACTTTTCAGACTCTTTAAAGCTTCCACAACGTCTTAATGCTGGCGGTGTTCATGTCTGCATGTGGTTAGTGAAGCTCAAACTCAAACATCTTTGTTTGTTTCTAACAGATTAGAAACCAACATGTCAATAACTAGCAGCAATGTTAAATTAAAATGTGGCTTTTTTCAGCCTTTGATAAACAACAAACCCAGGTATGAGGACGTTTCTGCCTTTTTCTTCCTTTGTGAAGATGATTTCTGTGTGAAAAATACCTGGAGCCGTCAAGGCGTTTGCTAATGCTATGGATGTTTCTGCTCTGCCTCTAATGCACTCAAAGAACCTGAGAAAAGGCCTCAGGCAAACAGAAGCTCATTTAATGCCCATTTTACATTGAGTTCAGTTTTCCTGTGCAAGTGAAACCACTGCCAGCTCCATGAAAAACAAGGAACCAAAAGTTCACGAAGTCAAAACCCCACAGCTTTAATATTATATCTTATTAGCTTTAGTGCTGCACAGACCAAATGTATAATTTATGGAAACGAGAGAGCGCCGGTGAGGCGGCAGCTTTTCAGTCCTGTGTTTTTCAGTTTAGTCTGTTTTTTCTTGATGCCAAATGTTTTTACAATTGTTGGCGATTTAAGTGACTTTTATTTTACATTTTCTGATTATCTTGGAGGAGTGAGAAGTGAGAATAGAATGCGAAAGACCGTTGCTTCCATTGCTCAGTGGAGTTCTACTGGCAGAGCAACAGAGCCAGCCAGATATTGTTTACTCCCAACAGGAGATTCTTGATCTCCCTGAGCTCTCCAAAACTGCTTGGATGAACCATGATATTCCGGTGGAATTACTACGGAAGAGACGTAGAGGGAGATGAGCTGGAAGAAAAAGGAAGAGGAGGAAGGGGGAGAGAGTTTGGCTCTTTCGTCTGTTATTTATGGGAAATGTTCGCTCTATGGGTAATAAGATGGAAGAGTTTGAGACACTCGTCAGGATCCAAAGACTCTACCAGGAAAGCAGTCTCATGTTTTACATTGAAACATGGCTGAAAGACTGTACAGGGGGTCCTCGGTTTACGTCGTCCTCAACGTATGGCGTTTCCTTAGAACTGGTTAAGTGGAACTAGTTGACAAGCGGAGCGGATGAATACGTCGTCACGCGGCGCTGTAAGATGGCTTTGTTTACATTTGCCTGTTGTATGCCACCTTGGATTGTGCTACATTCACTAACTTTTTGCCCTTCATTATGGCTCCCAAGTATAAGTCAGACTCTTCTAATGGCAGTGCTTCAAAGAGAAGGAAAGCCATCTTCATGAAGTGAAATTAGATATAATAAAACACTCGGAACAGGACGAAACACCGACAAACATTGGCATTATTAGATCAAGTTGTAAAAACAGTGCAACATATTCTGTTATCTTTTTTATAAAATGACTCATTCATGCATGAAAGTCATTGGTATTCTTGATGTTTATGAAGAACTGATCAATATTGTGATGCACGTAACGACTTTGTTTACATTTTCTCTGGAGTTCCGATTTACAGCGAAAATCAACTAACTACGAGCCGGAGGAACGAAACTCTGTTGTAAGTTGAGGATCTCCTGTATTGCCAAGAATAACACCAGAATCAGCGGCTTCCGGACTATACGAACGGACCGGGACGCTCATATAACCCGGGACCAGGTCCATCATCTCCTCCCCCCCTCTTCTTTCAACGCAAACTTCTACCTTCATCCTCTCAAGCTCTGGTGACCTCCATCAGCTCAGTCCCACCTCCCCTCACTCCTTCTCTGTTGTCTCGGTTGTCTATGTTAACATGCTGCTATCACAGTTTCCTTTTAAGGATCAATAAAGTATATCTTACTTTAAACCAGTTTAACAGTGACGTTTTCCGAGGTTATGAAAATATTTGCCCTGGTCAATGGGAGTTTCAGAATAAAATCCGCCAAACCTAAATGAGAAGTCTTGATCTGGTGTGGTTTGGTTTTACCATAAGGCATGGTTTCTGTGTACAAATGCAGGGAGAAAGTTAACCTTTTACAGGAGAAGAGACGACTGGACTTTCGTAGAAGGTTCTGTTCTGAAGATGGTGATACTACAACATTCTTACTTTATATTTATTGTCCTAGCACCGATTGGTTTCTTTATATTATTCTTTCTCTGGCAGACTTTTCATGGCCTTAAATACTTGAAAACACCTGAAACTTTGCACACATATCAGAATCAGCGAAAAATTTCATATTTTAGGGGAACCGCATAGGTGTAAGCCAAAATGACTCAATAGCGCAACTCCGGCCCTCATTACATCCATATGCTGAAATACAGTCACAGTTACCTTGTGTATGGACAGGAAGTGATGTATAACTAGCCTGTACATGCTCCAATATGCCTGAAACTTTACATGTATGATCAGAGTCCGGCCCTGATGACATTTACAGACAAGTTGCACAGAAATTTACCTGACAACCATACCTAAGGTACAACAGGAAATCAACCATATTGAATTATGTGTCAATTTTTGGACCATTTGGGGTCATTTTTGCACATTTTCAACAGCTATGAACTCAAACAGGGTAACCCCGACAGAGCTGAAATTTGGCCAGGATGTACACCAGGCATGGGTGATCAAAAGTTGTCAAAATGCTCAACAAAAGTCTGAGGACGTGGAAATGGCGGCTGGCAGAATTTCGATGTTTCGCCATTGTCTGTCTATAGTTTATTAATAACTATCCAATAGTTGTTTGCAGATTCCACTAAACATTCAACTTAAAACCACAACTAATCTCACAGCTAGGCTAGAGTAGGGGAGTGAGTAGGGTTCATCCTGTGGGGACCATGAGCATTTGTACAACATTTTGTGGTAGTTGATGTTCCAGATGAAGGATCAGAGAAAACTTTGACCTGCTGATGAAGCTACAAGAAGATTGCTGATCTTAGTAGGGTTCATCCTCTGGGAACCATGAATGTCTCAGCAGACTGGTTTTGCATATGAAAAGGTATTTCAGGGGATAACTGAAAATCCTGATCTGGTGGTTGAATTAGAAAACAAGCAACAGAATCATTAAAGTCGGCAGGGTTCCTCCTCTGGGAACCACGGATGTCTTTCCAATCTTTAATGGCTCAAAAATTAGTTAGCATGGTCTTTAGTCTAGGGGCTGCACAGTGGTGTAGTGGTTAGCACTTTGGCCTTGCAGCTAGAAGATCCCTGGTTCGCGTCCCGGCTTTCCCGGGATCTTTCTGCATGGAGTTTGCATGTTCTCCCTGTGCATGCGTGGGTTTTCTCCGGGTACTCCGGCTTCCTCCCACAGTCCAAAAATATGCTGAGGTTAATTGATCATTCTAAATTGCCCGTAGGTGTGAATGTGAGAGTGATTGTTTGTCTCTGTATGTAGCCCTGTGACAGACTGGTGACCTGTCTAGGGTGTCCCCTGCCTTCACCTGAGTCAGCTGGGATAGACTCCAGCCCCCCCATCACCCTAGTGAGGATTAAGTGGTGTATAGATAATGGATGGATGGTCTTTAGTCTTCTAAGGAGGACTCTCATTCACAACAATGGTCTTATTCAGTTTGAATTGGGCATCAGTTGCTTTGCTTTGCTTTGATGGTGGAAAATTAAGATAAGTTTTCAAGTGGCAGCTAGGGCTGGACCCGAATTTCCGGATATTCGGTCATTACGGCGGTATCTGAATATATATTTTGAGATCCGAATATTCGCCCCCTGTCTGACAGGGACAGACATAACGTAATGTTACGAACCGACGGACATCGGACGGACAAGCAGTGTACACTCTGTCTGAAAAGATAACATCATGCTAATGTTCGTTAGCTATACATAAAACACATTAAAATTAAGAATTGAGTGCCAAAAACACTTCCCTTTTGTGATTTACAAAGGAGTTGTCGTGTCCACGCACCTTCTTCAACTACTTTTACGTCTTCAGGGGGTGTAGCTGTCCCATTTATTCACATTTAAATTGAACATTTTTAACTCTAGGAGCTAGCCAGTCAATGCTGTGGATGCTGCTGCAGCCTTTTGACATTTAAATGTTGTATATAGAGACAGGTGACAGAGGTAGCTGGTGTGTCCGGTATGTAATTGTCAAGTTGTGGCCATTATTTCTTATGTGCATTGCATGGATAGCTAGCACGGCATGTTGTCTCACAAAATAGACTTCAAAGCCATATCCATGAATCTTTTCTAGTCATATAAATCCTTATTGCGACTCCAGTGACTTCTGAGTTTTACCTAACCCATACTGTCGTCATCCAGTGTCATGAAACATAGATGAACACCATTATTGCACACTGAAACCATGTTATACATTATGTTCAGTTCAGAGGCAAGCGGACTGACTGCTGAGTTTATGTGGTCATAAAACGGATCTGCGTTTCACTCATGTTTTCAGCGGGTGCTGTTGAAGTCTCTTATATCCCCCTTTCATGCGCCAACAACTGGGAACTATTATTGAGCAGTGGGCCGATTAAAAGTGCAAGTACCTTCTGTTTCCAGCTACTTCCAGGCCCTTGTTCCCTACTGCACACTGAGTTAAAGATTCTTACACCTCATACTGTATGTTCATGTAACAGCCCACCCATCTACAAAAAGAAAAAGACCCAAAACATCAGCTCTCTCCAGGGTGAAGTCTATGGCACATCTGCACTAAATCAAGCCTAACCCACACACAACACTGAGAGATTTTTAGACCTACAGGCTCTAATTTAAAACCAGCACGGTTAGAAAAGGGACCGAAAATAAATATGGCACATCTGGGTCAGCCAAAACCAAAAACTTCCAAAACACACAGAGTACACAGATAAGCAGGCCGGCCAACATGTTGTCCCCTGCTGTCCAGTGTGGACAGAAATACACACTGTGGATGAACTCTTGCTCTAATTCTTTTTTGCATTCTTAGAGTTTCATCTGAATCAAATCTTGCTGTAATTCATGACGTTGGTTGTTTTGGAGCATCCTGGTGGTTTAGAGGTTTAGGGACTGAAATCAAATCCAATAAAGTTTATTTATAGAACACATTTTAAAATAATATGAGTTCAAGACAGGCAGCAACAAAAACAAGTGCAAAGAAGCAAGACGACGGGGAAAAACTCACAAATCACTAAATATAAAAGACTGAAAAAACACGACAAAGAGGAAAACAACTTGTAAGATCAAGAAAATATAAAATACTAATATGCAGTCATGGAAAAAATGATCAGACCACCATTGTTTTCTTCATTTTCTTGTTCATTTTAATGCCTGCTACCACTAAAGGTACATTTGTTTGAACAAATATGATGATAACAACAAAAATAGGTCATAAGAGTTTAATTTCAGAGCTGAAAGATATTTTCCATGGTTTTCTTGATAACCAAAATCTCTTCAGTTCTTCCAACAATATCTATGGCATTGTTCTGCCAAAAACAGCTTTTAGGATTCCATGTTCTTTTCTGTCTGTTTTAGTCCCATGATCCACACAGGAGTTAGTACTGATTCCTAACCATTGTTTTTGATGACTGCATCCATGCATCTTGGCTGCTCTCCACCAGCTTCTGACATTGTTCTGCTGTCACAGCAGCCCATTCCTGTTGTACAAATTCTAACTAATTTGCTTTGTTTTTGGGTTTGTGGTTTTCCATTTAGCGTTTGATGATTTTCCACAGGTTTTCAACTGGATTTAGATCTGGTGATTGAGCAGCCAAGGCATGGTTCCAATGTTCTGGTTCTCCATCCAGGCTTTAACTGACCTTGTCTTGTTGGAAAATCCAGTCACTGGAGGCAGGAAAGAGTTTTCCAGCTGATGGAAGAAGACTGTTTTCTAGAGTAGTCCTGTACATGACCTGGTTCATTTGTCCTGTTCCACCCAGACTGAAACTACCCCAGATGGTCACTGATCCACCCCCATGTTTTACTGTAGGGGCAGACAGTCTGGTTTGTAGCTTCTCCAGGCTTCCTCCTAACCAGTAAGTTGGCTGTAGTGGACATCAACTGAAAACTGGATTATCCCTGAAGAGAACCTTAGTCCAATCATCAACAGTCCAATCCTTGTGATCCCAGCAAAGAGTAACCAGGCTTTCCTCTGCCTTTCCTTGATGAAGGGCTTCTTCCTGTCCTGTGTGACTTTAGATCAGCTTCAACAAGTCAGTTTCCAACTGTCCTTGAAGAACAAGTCACATTTCTCCACAGTGCCGACTCATTTTTAAGGTCCCTGGAGGTGTGATGATGATTCCTGACACAGGAACAGATGAGTGATGTCATCTGGTGGGTAGAAAGACGTTTCCTGACCAACTAGCAGTTTGGTAGAAATGACCAAGAAATTGAAGAAAACAAGGGTGGTCTAATAACTTTTACCACGACTGCATTCTGATCACTACGAGCAACCAGAAGTAACTGAAAACAAGTGTGTCTTTAGATTTTTGATTGACATCTGATAGAAAAAGCAGACTAAAACCATCAAGGGATATCATTTTAATGCTATATGTGCAAAAATGTACAAAAATGTAGGGCTGTGTTGAATTCAAACAGCACTTCAATGATTTACTCGTCCTTTTTCATGAACAGAACCAGCTTATTACACACTTAAAGTATAAACAATGGTTCATTTCATCTATAGTGTCCCCAGCTGTCTATGAATGTGTGTTAATACACACCGACTGGGTCGGCTCCTGCAGGTCTCCTCTAGGTGTGAAATCAGTCCTGACAAGGTTTCCCTCACACACACACACACACACACCTAAACACACGCGTGTGTGTGTGTGTGTGTGTGTGTGTGTGTGTGTGTGAGGCCGCTGGTGTTTATCTGCTGTCCAGTCGCTTTGGCCTGGAGCCAGTCTGGTTAAACATTACTGACATTCCAGTGAGGGCAGCTCTCAACTAACATGCAGCCTCTATACTGTAACTCTGTGGGGAGATTACAAGATTTAAACTTTCTCATGGCACCAAAATGTACCGCATGCCATATGGCAGAAGTCCATCAGAATTAAAAGACATTGCCCAGCTTCGGTCCAGGACACAAATGTCTCGTTTACTCGACACATTTGGCGACTCAGAATGATTTGTAGAGTCCTGCCGACTACCAGTTGAACCGAGGACTCAGCTGCTGAGGACATTTTAGCCCCTGTGGTATAAAACCTCATCAGTCAGAGTCAGATTCATATTCACAGAACACCATTCATCCCAACAGGGGAAATTCATTTGCAGCTTACCCCATTCAAACACATTAAATTCAAGACTTACAGGCAATATAGTTATAAATCTTGAATTTCCCTCGGCATTAGTAAAGTGTCTGTCTGTCCATCTGTCCGTCTGTATCCCTATCCATCTATCTATCCATCCATCTATCTACAGGTCACTATAAAGGAGCAACAAGCAGCAGTAAATACAGTAAAAACATCTGTTCTAGTTCATATAAATAAGAACTAATCAATAGAACACAACAGTTGTTTAAAATAACTTCTGTCAGTGTTTCTAAAGGCCTGACAGCAGAAGAAGTAAAGGACATGAAGCTGTGGTTTGTTCTGCTGAGGTCAGATTGGCTGGTCGCTCTTTTGGCCTCTTTGCTGCCTTTTTTTCAATATAATTCAGGCTATTTTTGCCCTCTTATCACAGACTAGCCCCTGTATTAACTGAACAATCGATGTCTTTTCCTCTGGTACTAAATATCATAAAGGTGGTGTTAAGAAAGGATAATAATGTTATGATTAAATGCTCTTTATGATTTCAAACTACTGTATTTTAACCATTAAAATATAACAACTTGGTCTGAAAAAAGCATCCTGCAACTCACACTAATGTAACTTGATTATGTGTCCGTATAAAAGCTGAACTGTTTCCACATATTGTCACTTGTTCAGACTGAGCTTCACCGTTAGTTTTCCCAGACTTAGGGACAATTTTTTGACATCAAACAATAAAAGAAGGTAGAAGGTGGTCGATACATAACACTATGCCAGAGTGCAGTGAAGATTGGTGCAGCGGTGAAAAGCCAAACTCTGAGGAATGCGTCACGTTTAGAAAACCAGAGAGAAAAAGACAGAATTCCCCTCAGGCTCCAATGACCTCACTCACTAAAGATTTGTTATCTTGTGCAGGTGAGTGTGTGTTGTTTGCAGAGTGCACAGGTGTGTGCTTGTGAACGGGGAGTGATTCTATCTTTGGGCTGGTGGGTGTGTGTCTAATTTAAAGGCAGTTCACTGAGTGGTGGGTGTGTTTTAAAACTACTTTAAAGGTGGGAACCAGCAGCGAGTGTGTTTCTGTTGGGAAAATCTCCTGAACGTTAGCTAAATTAGCTAGTAGTATTTCCTAGAATCTGAATGGAAATTGTACAAAAGGAAGAGTTTCTTCTTTCTAATCACACAGCAACTAAATGCTGAAATATTTGGAAGGTGTTTTAACACATATTTCATTCATTTTTCACAGACGTGGATCAGTTTAGAGGACAACAGAGGTGACAAATTAATGGTTTCTCCCTTTACATTACAAAGGTAGATGTCACTTCACTCTGCTGCATCCACCCTTCAACTCAGCCTTATGTCAATCCAGGAATCTTTTCATGACCTTTGCTTGTGCCTCAATTCCAAGAAAACTAAATGTATGCTATTCAGCTGGACAGACAGTGTCTCCAACCCCCCAAAAGATTTAAACTGTTCTCAACTGATTTTACCTGGTAAAATAAAGAATTTTTTAAAAAATCCTTAAGGTTTAAGTCAGATCCACTGCTGCTCATCGCATCTGGTTTAAAAAGAACTGCTGCCAACTAACAAATTCCAAACAATTGATGGTGTAATGGTTGCTTCACTCATCTTTTTATGCAGTTTATGGTCTTTGGTCTTACATTTGTCCCCCATCTGTAAGACAAATCTGTGTGTCTGCTTCTGGGAACCTGATTTAATTGTCATTCTTTGCTGTGTTGTTTGAAACAGGAGCATTAGGTAGACTGGTAAGAATGGCATATTTTCCTGCTTTTTCAGTGTAGTTTATCTAACCTGTTGGTTTTTAATGCAGTAGTATTGTGCAGGGGTGAAATCCATTTTGTTGAGGGACAAAACAAGAGGAGAAAGTAAGAACTGGACCCTAAACACATGAAGCTGTGATGGGAAACTTCAAGATCAATTAGTCACTAAACCGACGAGACAGATAAATCCAAGCCAATAAAGACGGACTGATCTCAAGACCAAACTGCAAGCCAAAGATTTTCATGCTTCTGTGACTCTAATCAAACATTTTGGCAAAAGTTCAGAATACGAGTGGGGAATATGTCAGGTAAAACGTTGAGACGGTTGCTTCGGTGCATCAGGGCCCCAGATTTAATCATTCGTGTAATCTGGGAGCACTCAAGCTAGTAATATACAGGAAAGAATCAAGCCAGAGCCTCAAGGTGCTAGCGTCACACAGCAAGGAATGCTAAGAAGAAGCAGATCTACCGCTTGAGGACGCAAACACAGGAAACAGCAGGAGTTCATGCTAATGTGTCCCACTGTGGGGTGTCTATAGTCCTAAACCACATGTGTGTAGAAGTGACTCTGTTACAGGTGTTGGATATCTAACCTGATCCCCCACGTTGCCTCAAGGACTGTGAAACTGATCCACAAATTTCCTCAAAGCCTTTGTTCGCATGCACAACCTCCATGGAGTTTATCACGAGCAGGTAGTTGTGGTACATTTTGGGGTTTTAGATGCTGACACAGATTATTTTGTGTGCATTTCCCCCGGAGGCCCAGTATTTCATCCTGACAGACAAAACACCGAGCGTCTCGTGATCAAAGAGCAGAGGAATGCTGTTGAGAGTCGGTGTATCACATAATCACTGACAGACAGGAGAGGAGGACGGTGTAGGTTACAGCTGGAGGAATGACACGGCTATAGATGGTTACCATGGGAGGGACGGGAGGGAAGACACTCTATAGTGCTGGACGTTTGCCTCTTTCCTTTAAATTCTGACAAGGTCTGATTCAACTCTGAGACAAACTAAAAATATTCTTCATTCAAACCACTATCATGGTTTGAACAATCTCATTTAGTAAAGCAAACAATGCTAATTAAAAGCTTCACCTGAACATTTTACGTTACAATCTAACCTCTAGGGTCAGCTGGGTGGAACCAAAATCACCAGATGTTTTTGGTAAAGCAATTTATTGCTCAGTGGCACATTTACGCAAAAGAGCAGTGATAACACAAAGAAAAGAGGGCCCCTAATTGTCATGGTAAGAGGAAAACTGTTGGGTTTTTAACCCTCGTGTCGTCCTGCAGGTCAAAATTGACCCGTTTTAAAGTTTGAAAATGTGGGGAAAAAAAATGTATTTTTGCAGTGAAACTTCTGATGTCCACATTTTCAACATTTTTGGGAAATCTTTGAACATTTTTGGTGGAAAAAAAGAAATGTTAAAAATGTTTCTTAAGAATATTCACATAAAAATCAACCAAAATCCAGCGAATTTCGCTCGTGTCTCGTTTTTGTTGTTTCATGTCTTTTTTGTTGTTTTGTTTCTCGTTTTGTGTATCAATTTTGTCGTTTTACTGAAGAACTTGGTTTTATAATGCTTCTGTTTTCTTTGAGTCTCTTTTTCCCTGTTTTTCTGTCTGTTGTTTCAGTCCTAACTCTGCCAACAAGCGTTCTGCTGACAGTCGGGTCACTGTGTTGCTGCTGAATGTGTGTCGTTTACAGTGAACTCTTATCCCGGCTGCTCTGTATCTGAGCTTCAGATCGTCCGTCTGGATAAGGATCCGAGATAAACACACAAACACACACTGTGCAGCTCGACACACACACACCAACACACACTGAGGAGTCTTCTAGCCGAGTCCCTCCCTGATACCCATCTGTGTTTTCCTGTGAGCCTCCCACAAACTGAGCAGAAAAATTACAGAGAATTTGCTTCTAAAGAGCCCATGGTGCCCTGATGCAACTTTTTAGAAACACTGACTGCAACTTGTCCACAGCAGCTCAGCTGACAGGTCAACTTTCTGTCACCTCCAACTCCCTCTGTGGTCAGATGTGACGTCAAAACACCTGATGTAGCCTCAACTTACTCAAATGATCACTGAACCAACTAAAGCTGCTTCCTATATTGTCATTCATGTGGTTACTTTGTGGGCTGCGCTGTCGCCTTACAGCTAGAAGATCCCCTAAAACAAGCTCTCAGTCGTTGTTTGACTGGATATCATCTAGTGCAACATTCATACCTTACATTTCTGTGTCCTTAAATGAATCGTTTTTGTCGTTTCGTGTCTCCTTTTTGTTATTTTCTGTCTTGATTTTGTCATTTTGTGTCTCGGTTTTGGTGATTTGTGTTTTTGATTTTGTTATTTTCTGTTTTGATTTTGTCATTTTGTGTCTCGTTTTTGTCATTTTGTGCCTCGGTCTTGTTATTTTGTGTCTCAATTTTGTCATTTCATGTCTCATTTTCGCACTGTTACCTTGAGGCTAGAAGATCCCCCAACAGATCTAGCCACCTTGCATTTCTGGCATATTTGAAGAACCTCCTTAAATTAATGTAATCTGACAGGTCCAATAGAAATAGGAAACATTAACATCAACTTCACTCTCACTGAATGAACAGAGGACAAACAGAAATGCATGAAGCTTCAACCTGTAGACTTCTGGGTTGTAGGCAGTGAGCAGTGGACACTAATGGCCTAAAACATGTCGAGTTTATTTCAGTTATGTTCCCTATCATCATATCCAGCATTTCCACTAAAACAAGCTCGCAGTTGATTGTTTGGTACCAGAAACGTCTACTACTAGTCCCACTACTACCTTGTGGTCGGCTTAAAGACCCAGACACTGACATTATTAGAAGCAACCTGGAGCTCAGCTGGTGTACGTTTTAGTTCAGCTATAAAATACGCTAGCTGCACATTCGGCCGTGTCAGGACATGTCAACAGCCAAAAATGAAGGAAATCAGCGGTCCTGGTCTGTTGTTGGGTCTCTAAGCTGTCGGCTGGTGTCCTGTTTCTGCAACAGGCAGCTGACGATGGGGGAGCTTTGTCTGTCCAACCGGCATCAGACCGAGGAGTTAATCCTCCACAATCCACTAAGATTACAGTGCAGCACCGTTACAATAATTCATCCCTGTGCTGCTGCTTCTGTAGCGTCTTTGTGTGTCTGCTTTTATTTATACGATGGAGGGAACAGATAGAATCATATCCAGCATGACTGTGTGTCTTGGCAGTTGGTCCGTCCTCAACATTTGCTTTCTGTTTTGGAGATGTCCTTTCAGATAATACTCAGGTTGTTTTTGGTTTATTGAGCCTCAGCCAAACATAGAAGACTTGTATCAACCAATGAAACAACACTTAAAAAATGTTGATTTATCCCTATAAAAACTTAGCTCCATAATTTGTAAATGTGGGGTGTAAAATAACCGATTCCTGCTGTCTGTCAGGGCATTTAAATGGAGGTCTGTGTGATGTATTTTTTGTGCTGATGTTACAGTCTGTTATCTTTTATTAAAGCTTGATAAATAAAATCGTCAATGCTCTGGCTTATTTGTATTTGTTTAAAACTTTTACAGATCTTGTTGGATAGCGATGAGCCCAGGATGCAGCAATGGTGCCCCTGAGAAATGGAACTGGTTTTGGAAAATGAAGCTTTTTCCATAAAAGTTGGGCAAACATTCAGGATCGTTTCTTTTGGACACCAAATGTCAACATATTCTTTGTAGATCTCTACAACTGTTCATCAAGAGAACCAAGCAGGCCTGAATTATTACTCCGCCAAGGAACGCAGCAGTTTTGTGATGATCGATGGACGTTTGTCTGTTAACAACATTACTCAAAAACGGACCAAAGGATTTGGATGAAATTTTCAGGGAAGGTCAGAAATGACACAAAGACCAACTGATTAGATTTTGATGATTGGGAGTACAGAGAACTGACGCAGGTCTTTCTGGACTGGTGCCAGTGGAACTACCTCCAGATCAACAAAGGGAACACCTAAGAGCTGGTGGTGGACTTCCACAGTCCAACACCCCCAACATCAGTGAACGTCCAGGACATGGACATGGAGGGAGTGGACTCACACCTGGGTGTTCACCTGAACAATAACCTGGACTGGCCAAACCACACTACAGCACTTTACAGGAAGGGTCAAAGCAGACTATCTACTGAGGTCTTTTGGGGTTCAGGGGGCGCTCCTGAAGACTTTTTATGACTTATCAGTCATCTTCTATGGAGTGGTCTGCTGGGGTAGCAGCATCTCAGCTGCTGACAAAAGGAGACTTGATCAGCTGATCTAGAAGACCAGCTCTGTCCTGGGGAGGAACCTGGACCCAGGGGAAAGGAGGATGATAGCCACGCTAACATCCCTGCTGGACAGAGTCTCCCACCCCATGTAAGACACTCTGTGACAGACTGATCACTCCAGGTGTGAAGGAGTGGTTATAAACATTGCATGTGGTGACAGACAATGCCTTTAAAACACTTCAAAATGGCCCCAATATGAGTGTTTGTGTTCAGTCCACTCTCCTCTAATGACAGGAGCATGTTTGGTTTCTCTGGTTCTTCATGTCTGAGTTCTGAAATAAAACGTTGAAGGTTTTTGAATTATTTCTCTGAGTCAAAATCACATAATCACGCTGATTTTTTCCTCCAGAATCCCAACTTGGGATTCAGTTACTTCGTCCAGCCTGCATGTGTGCATCTCCCTGTCTGACTGTTTCTTAATCTCAACAGGTCTGACTTTCCCTCTGGTCTGTGTTTGGCAGGTAAACTTTCAAACTGTCGGTCTTCTGCTCGACACAATAGGCATGTGATTAGAGGACTGGAGGAAAGGGAAGATCAGTAGAGATACAAGAAGAGGAAGATAAGCAGATGGTGAAGATGTTTGTTTACAGGAACCACTGGGTGAATCCAGATGTTTGATAGTGAGACGACAGGATGGTTGCAGACATTCAGGACTCTGCAGGATTATTCTAAAAGTCTTTATAGGTCAGAGAGCAGCAAAATCCAAGTGGTTGGAGGTTTAGTGTCTTGCACAAAGGCACTATCCCACTACCTAAGCAAGTATTTGAACATTTAAAAAAAACACTTTTATTCTCTTCCAATTATCAAACAGTGGTTTTTATCTAACAGTTCTTTATCTAATTTTAGGTGCTGCAGTGTTTTAGTCTTTAAAGTAACAGTTTGACATGTTGGGATGTTTATTCTCTTCCTCTGCAGACAGTTAGACATGAGCAGTGATATCAGCTGTCACATCTGTACAGTAAATATGAAGCTGCAGCAGCTTAGCTTAGCATAAAGACTGAAAACAGGGTGAAGCAGCTTGTCTCCACAGTCTGGGACTTAATCCTGCTTTATCCACTCCATCCATGAGACAGCACCATTAAAGCCACTGTCTTTACTGGACATCGTTACATGTCATTTTCTGTGCTAACTTTTGATTATAACAAGACACGAAATGACAAAAGCGAGACAGAAAGTGACAAAAACAAGACACAAAATGACAAAACCGAGAGACAAAGTGACAAAAATCAGACACCAAACGACCAAACGAGACACAAAATGACAAAACTGAGACAGAAAACAACAAAAACGAGAAAGAAAAGGAAAAACGGAGACACAAAATGACAAAAACGAGACACAAAATGACAAAAACTAGACACAAAATGACAAAAACGAGACAGAAAATGACAAAATCGAGGCACAAAATGACAAAAATCAGACACGAAATGACAAAAACCAGACACAAAATGACACGAAACAACAAAAATGAGACACGAAACCACAAAACTGATACACAAAATGACAAAACAAGACACAAAATGAAAAAAATGCGACACAAAATGACAAAAACGATACACAAAATAACAAAAATGAGACACAAATAAAACAAAATTTCTCAGACACAGATACAATTAGTTGTTTTCCATAGAGTGGTAATACTGCAGTAATAAAGCAGGGAGTGTGTAGTTGAAGCTGCAGTGAGGTTGTGTGGAGGTCAACCATCTAGAATAACACTCTGAACTCTGTTTTCACCCCTAAATGATTTAACGGCTGCAGTTATGGCTTTAACCTCAGTGTGTGTTCACAACCAAAACCTTTCATTTATTTTATTTATTTTTTTGCTGAATGTTCACATTTTAGCCCCACAGTGACGACTTGGTTTGATATTTTCTCATCACCAGCAGCCGTTTATCTATATCTAGAAACACACAAACATAAACATGCAGAGTTTGGGTGATAAAAACTATTTATGTAAGAAAGACGTTTTCATTTTTCACTTTTCTGCTGTTTAAAGTCACATTTGGCTGATGCTCATGAAACCCTCCCCAGAATCAACTCTTTAAAGCTCATTAAAATGTTCTCAGCTGAACAATGATCCGCCTCCTTCCAACAGGTTTTATCAGCCTGAGCTTTTTGGTTTTTATGTGCAGCACAAATATTATGTTTATACCACCAGTTTGCAGAACAGAGCTCATATATATATAAGTTCAGTATCTGCAAAATAGTCACTGCAAACGGTGTCTAATGGTTGGTCCTGCAACATCTTATTATCATTAAACCTCCTCCTGTGTTGACTCCCTGACATTCCTGCGGTATCTCGTGGTCAGAGACCAACATAAGTGGAGTAAATATTAAGATACGAAAAGAAAAATTAAAAGAGTGAAGAAATAAAAGGCAAAAAATACAAATATAAGAAAATTAGACAGGTTATTAGCATTCTAGTGTGCTAAAGGTAGCCTCTATGTGTGCATATCATGGATTAGCATTCTAATTATTAGCATGTAGCTAACTGTCTATGTTAAGGAGAGTCTTACCAACAGTTCTGGAATAAATGTTCACTTTTAAGGTGATAGCACAAGTAGAAAAAGTCAGCAAACCAACTTAGCAACTCTTCAATAGCTCCCCAAAATTGGCTAACACTAGCTAGCATTAGCCACCATAAGCTACAGCTACCATGATTTCAACTTTTGAATTATGAGGAAATAAAACAAATGTGTTATTTGCTCTTTTAAACGTTAAACTGTCTTATCAGTAGTGCTGTAAATGCTACATTTAGCATGTTTGTATAGCATGTTAGCCTAGCATTTTTATATGAGAGTTCTGTTTTTAGAGGAACACTGCATCTAAAATGATGGTCCAAGAGATTTTTTTGGTGACTAATTTAGCTAAATTTGTGCTTTGGAGATAATTAATTTGCATTAATTTGTATCAAATTTCAATTATTCAGTATTTTCTGGGTGTATTTTTAAGATATTTAGACGTTCAGGGACGGACGTGCATCATGAAATCCTGTTTTCTTCTACATCTTAAAGAAAATACAGAAGTTCAGAATTAATGGATCTTAATGTGCAATTATTGGTTTAAAAGGTTTTACAATTTAATTTAACTCAGCAGGAGGGAACAGATAATGGATTAGAAGTTAGAAAAGCAACTTTAAAAAAAAAAAAAAGGAATGTTAATGTGTTTTCCCTCTGGGTTTTATGGTCACTCATTAACAGCTTCAGACTACAGTAAACACACACACACACACACACACACACACACACACACACACACACACACACACACACACACACACACACACACACACACACACACACACACACACACACACACACACACACACACACACACACACACCAAAACCTGTAAGAAGAGAAATGATTGTAAAACTTGAGAAAACATCTTCCACTGTGGGAAATGTTTCTTCTGTTTTCCCTTCTCCTCCATTGTTTTTGTTCTTTCTTTCTCTTTAACCTTTAACCTGTCCTACGTCTGTTATCTTGACTTTGTGCTTCCTGTCATCGTTTCGTTGTGACTCCTTTTCTATTCATGACTCACTTGTTATTAGGAGGAGGCTTGAAAGGTTTTAGAAGCATTTAACCCTCTGAACTGAAAGCAGTTTCCAGGCGTTTTCTGCCTCTAAGATCATTTTTTGACTGCAGTATATTAAAGTCCTGAACCTCTATGGAAACAGAACCACCACAGCTAGAAGCAGAGAGAACCTAAACATGTCTTCACATATAGAATTCCCTAAATCATAAAAAAAGAAGTTTCATTTGTGTTTAGCTCCTTACATTTTACTTGTCTGCTATCTGTTCTGTATAAACACTGCAGTCGATTTTGCAGTTTTATGTCTCAGTTTTGTCATTAGTTCATCAATTTTGCCATTTCGTGTCTTGTTTTGTTGTTTTTTGTATTGGTTTTGTCGTTTCATGTCTCGTTTTTGTCATTTTGTGTCTCGGTTTTGTCACTTCGTGTCTCATTTTGTGTCTCGTTTTTGCCATTTTGCAACCTTCTAATTAGCTAAACAATAATAAGCTAATAATTATTCAAAATTTTTTTGATTGTGTTCTTTTTATTGAGTTCAGATATTTCTTTTTTGGCAATATATCAAATTTTATATGGAAAACAACAAATTGTATCACTTTCAACAAAGTTCTCCATTACAAAAACACCTCTCAGATCACATGACCTGCTCCACATGATGTCATTTCCTCCTGGAGAAAAGACTGGCCAGACTCCAAGGCTTTCTGACTTATTTAATATAAAGTAGTCAACAGTTTTACTACAATATCTTTAGAAATAACTTTATAAATAACAACTATACACTGACCCAGATATAAATGTTTCCATGTGTGTTAAACAGTAGAACAGCAGAGAACTTGTCTTTGTACAGCTGCTTGTGCTCACATCGTCTCTTGCTGTCCCTCTCGTTTTCCTGAGAATAAATATTTAACGTGACATCGCTCTCACATTAAACTATTAAAGCGTCTCTATTAAAGCTACTGAGAAAACTCATGAATGTTGTTCAGTGTCCGGACTCCCTGTGCCGTCTTTGTTTCCTCTCTGCTGTGTTTGTCTTTCCCAGCAGACGGGATGTGGACCTTATTCCCTCTTTCTCCCTGTCAGTCATTTACCGCCTCTCCCTTCAGACCAACCAATCACATGCAGGACAGTGGAAGTGTTGGACTCACTGTACAGACATTCAGGAGCTGCTTGTTCAAACATTGTGTCCGTTTACTGCGGGAAAAAAGCAATAAATAGCTCCGTGTGCTGCGCCAATTTCAAAAGGAACTCAGCCAAAGTCTGTTTATTGTGTCAGATTTATGAATAAAATCAAACTTGAGAAGACAAATCTACAAAATAACATCATCAGTGGTGGTGGAATCCAAGAAAATATGACTTCTATATTTTCACCTGTTTAATATTTATCTAATATTTATGTTGACAAATGCATCATCTGAAATTTTATATTAGCAACATGAACTACAACTGGTAAGTTTTTGTTCACAAAAATTAGACAATGGCAAAAAAGAGACACAACACAACAAAACTGAAACACAAAATGACAAAGATTAGACAAATAATGCCAAAAACAAGAAAAAATGCCAAAAATTAGACAAAAAATGAAAAAAGAGCCACAAAACAACGAGACACCAAACAACAAAAACGAGACAAAAAATGACAAAAACGAGACAAAAGAATGAAAATGGGGCAAAAAAATGACAAAAAATGACAAAAAAGAGACACAAAGGAACAAAACTATAACACAAAACGACAAAGAACAGACAAAAAATGCCAAAAACAAGAAAAAAATGCCAAAAATTAGACAGAAAATGTTAAAAAATTGTTGCTGGGACCTACTGACCTACTTCCTGATGCTCGCCAACACAAACTGGAGGGTTTCCATGAACTACTGTTACAGATTAAATGTCTACGCTGGCTGGAGATCAGTGTCACTGTGATGACTGACACAGGTGTGTGTGTGTGTGTGTGTGTGTGTGTGTGTGTGTGTGTGTGTGTGTGTGTTTAAACCAGCTAGTGTCGACAGGCGTCCACCCAATCTATCCATCCATCCATCTATGTTCATTGATAGTCTCAGTAAAACAGTCTCACAGTGACGATGCTAATCTGTATATATATATATATATATATATATATATATATATATATATATATATATATATATATATATATATATATATATATATATGCATAAATATGATAAATGTTAGCAGCTATAACGCCTACCATATGAACCATCTCACTTTACTGAGTTAAAACACTGAAGTTCAAAGTATGCTAACGGCTGGGTGTCGATTCTGAAAATGATTAGAAGAAAACTAAACAAACTGAGTCTGATTCTCTGCAGGTTCACTAGGTCTGACTTTAGCACACACACACACACACACACACACACACACACACACACACACACACACACACACACACACACACACACACACACACACACACACACATGAAGCAGATTTCCACACAGAAACACACACATGAAGCAGATTTCCACACAGAAACACACACATGAAGCAGATTTCCACAGAAACACACACATGAAGCAGATTTCCACACAGAAACACACACATGAAGCAGATTTCCACACAGAAACACACACATGAAGCAGATTTCCACAGAAACACACACATGAAGCAGATTTCCACAGAAACACACACATGAAGCAGATTTCCACACAGAAACACACACATGAAGCAGATTTCCACAGAAACACACACATGAAGCAGATTTCCACACAGAAACACACACATGAAGCAGATTTCCACAGAAACACATGGTATAGCTGCATATCAGGTTATCGTCTCTGACATTCTGCTTCCAGACAACTTGACCACAAACCACAGACAGACAATCACACTCTCACATGCTTCAGCTCTGAATGAGGCAGAAATAGTGTCACTAATCCATTTTCAGCTGCAGACAGAAGCTGATGGGAAACAAAGATCCAGCAAAGAAAACCATTCAGGAAGTCTAAACCAAAGGGCATCAGGAGGTCAGTAAGGCAGCATGTTGTTGTACTTCTAAGAACACGCACACATGCAGTACACATCTGTAGCCACCTCACACCCACAACAAAAATGTATCTTCATGAAATAAGTAAAAATAAAGCCACAACTCTGGGCTCAGCATTACTCAGCACTATTTCAGGGTGTGAATATGCTGAGCGTTGGTTTGAAATGTGCTGATCTAATCCTCCGCCTGCTGCAGGAATAAAACCACATCAGTGTTGACAAACGCTGGAGCCCAAACCACGCTGGTCTCCATGAAGACTGCAGATGTTTGACTGCCAGATGGGATGTCAGCATCGAGGTGGAATATCGCTTTGATGGAGGATAATATCGTTCAACTGTTCAGAGACGGCAGTTTACTTTGGAGGCTGCTATGTTCCTGTATAAAAGCTGAGCTGTTTCCACATCTTATCAGTCACTTGATCACACTGTTCTCTGTTCATGTTGATAAAACTTTGCTTTGACTTGAGAGACGACTGAGTGTTAATTTGGAGAAGTCAGGACTGCACTGATAACTTTTCCTAACAGGTTTTGTCATTTTATGTCTAGTTTCTGTCATTTTGTGTCTCGGTTTTGTCATTTTGTGTCTCGGTTTTGTCTTTTTGTGTCTCGGTTTTGTCTTTTTGTGTCTCGTTTTTGTCATTTTCTGTCTCGTTTTGTCATTTTGAGTCTCGTTTTTGTCATTGTATCGTTTTTGTCATTTTGTGTCTCGTTTCTGTCATTTTGTCTCGTTTCTGTCATTTTGTCTCGTTTCTGTCATTTTGTGTCACAATTTTGTCATTTTGTGTCACGATTTTGTCATTTTGTCTCAGTATTGTCATTTTGTGTCTAGTTTTTGTCATTTTGTTTCTCATTTTTGTCATTTTGTGTCTCGTTTTTGTCATTTTGTGTCTTGTTTTTGTCATTTTGTATCTCGTTTTTGTCATTTTGAGTCTTGTTTTGTCATTTTGAGTCTTGTTTTGTCATTTTGTGTCTCGTTTTTGTCATTTTGTCTCGTTTTTGTCATCTTGTGTCTCGTTTTTGTCTTTACGTGTGTTTGTTTTGTCCGTTTTTGAGTAACGTTAACAGACAGACACCGCCGTGTTCCTTGGTGGAGAAACTAGTCCTACATAACAAAGCTGATGTGTAAATCCATCACCTGGAGTCAAGAACCCATTTATCTCAGTTCTAACACCAACTGACATCCATCCACTCACAGGACTCTGATGTGTTTCCTCAAAATGCTAGATTGTTCCTTTAATAATTTTCAGAACCTTTATCTGTTTTCCCTCCCAATAAACACCATGTTTGCTGACTCATGTTGACTCAGGTGTAAATAAACATTCATCTAATAAAATGTGACTTCACCTCCTCCCACCATATAAAATTGGGCATCATGATAAGGAGTTCTACTGATAAGCATAATGATAAGTATAATTATCAGGATAAGGGACAATCCTGTGAGGACAGAGCAGAGAGGAGTGAAGGAAGTCATTCATGGTAAACTGGAGCAGAGGACAGGGTTTATGTCACCATTTATCAGGTTCTTCTAACACAATGTTGGGGCTTCCACACTATTAACACCTTGATTCATCCTTCACCTGTCAGGTTCACATCCATTCACACCTCCAGGCATGTGAGGTCATTAATGGGTCATGAAGCTGACAGTAAACATCTAGGACTCATAAAGCCAAGTCTACTGGATGGGAGGTGAAGAGTCTGGTAGGGTCAGTATCTAACTGAGGGACTTTTTGGATCAGAGTTGACATTTTTGCTGTTTTCAGGACTAAAATCAACATGACCACCTATAACCAAACACCACATGACATTTTTACAGAATGATTCTTCTAAATATTATATATACAATTGAGTAAAATTAAAAGTTATTTCTAAAGATATTGTAGTAAACCTGTTGACTACTTTATATTAAATAACTCAGAAAGCCTTGGAGTCTGGCCAGTCTTTTCTTCAGGAGGAAATGACATCATGTGGAGCAGGTCATGTGATCTGGAATTAACACACTTACTTGAGAGGTGTTTTTGTAATGGTGACAAAACTGAGACACAAAATGACAAAAATGAGATAGAAGATGACAAAAACGACACACGAAACAGCAAAAACGAGACAGAAAACAACAAAACCGAGACACAATATGACAAAAACAAGGCACAAAGCTAGAAAACCGAGATACGAAATGACAAAAAGGACAAAACTGAGACACAAAATGACAAAAAAGACACAAAACGACAAAAACGTGACACAAAATGACAAAAACGAGCCACGTAACAACAAAATCAAGACATAACAAGACAAAACGAGACATAAAATGACAAAAGCGAGGCACGAAATGACAAAAACGAGACAAAAAATGACAAAATCGATTATTTTTTGTTGTTTAGCTAATTAGAAGGTGGTTGTTATTAAATTCAGATGGTTATTTAGTTGACATTTTAGCGATTTCCAGTCATTTTTATTAATGCGATTGTTTCCAGAATTAATAATTATGGAATTTGTAAAGACATGATCATAATTAACATAATTTATTTTTTTTTTTTTTTTACTTTTAATAAAAATGTTTGCAGATATATCCATGGACTTCAAAAGTCCCTCAATTATAGACTGACCCAGCTGCTCTTTACTAAATATCCTGATTCTAACTTGTACTACAGGGTTTGCATGTTTCTCTTTGTGTCGCATCCTGTAACTGTTTCCTATACGGAAAATAACAGTGGATGACTGTACTAGACACACACACACACACACACACACACACACACACACACACACGGTCTAAGTTATTAAACACCAGTGTAAGATGTTGTAATGCAGCCTGGTGTGGTCTGAAAACACTCTAACATGAAGCAGACCTGCTACACACCCAGCTGTCTTCTAGGAACTACACACACACACACACACACACACACACACACACACACACACACAGATGCATTGTGGGTGTGCGTGTTTGATCAAAGCAGAAAGGAATCTTCATCTTACAGTAATACTCTGAAACACGTCTGACCTCAGAATAAACTATTAATCACACAACTGTCAGGCTGCAACAAAGTCATTTTCATTATCATTTCCTTAAATATTAATCATTTTCTCTATGAAACGGGTCTGTGAAATCTCCAAAAACACTGGAAAATAGCTGCCTGAAGCTCAAAGCTGAGTCTTGTTTAGTCTGACCGACAGTTTAAATCAACACAGAATTGTTGTTTACTTTCAGTATCACAGGAGAACAAGAAAAACAACGAGTCTCTAACAGGAGAGAAGATCATAATTAATAATTTCAGATGCACACTGCCTGTAGTGACGAGCAAGGAGGCCAGGATGCTTTTTATTATGGCCAAAGGTTTGAGTACAGCGCCATCCTGTGGTCATGTAGGATACTACAGTTATGAGACTAAACCTAATTAGCTGATTGGTTGAGTGTAAGGAAGATAAAAATTAAAGCCCGATATTAAACAATCCTGAACCAGGTTTAACCCTCCTGTTGTCCTCATTTACAGGCACCAACAAATATTGTTTCCTTGTCTGAAAAAAATCCAAAAAAATTCAGGAAGAAAATTCCCCAAATTTCTGAAAATTTGCAAAACCTTCAGGAAGAAAATTCCAATAATTCCTTCAAAGTTTCCCTTAAAAGTTTTATTTTAAATAAATCCCCCAAATTTGGCAAGAAAATTATTGTAAATATTTTCAAAAAATGAGTAAAAATCTTCCAAAAAATCCTAAAAATATCTAAAGTTATTACATATATATCAGAAAAATGTCTAATATTTTCTTTAAGAACATTCATTTTGGTTGATTTTTTTATGAATGTTCTTAAGAAACATTTTTAACATTTCCTTTTTTCCACCAAAAAATGTTCAAAGATTTCCCAAAAATGTTGAAAATGTGGACATCAGAAGTTTCACTGTGAAAATAGATTTTTTTCCACATTTTCAAACTTTAAAACGGGTTAATTGACCCGCAGGACGACACGAGGGTTAATCAAACAAGACTTTCATACTGGGAGCACAATATGTTTGCTAAAGCTAGCTTCTAACGTAAATAACACCATGTCCACCATGTTTGTAGTTTTTACTGCTAATCACTGATATTAACCTGAATTCATACATTTTGTGCCAAAATTCAGACTTAATTATGCAATACTGTGTACAAGTACATGCAGCATGTAGTCTAAATGTCTTTGTTTGACATAATCTCTAGTTCTTTAGACGACAAGACCTAAAAGTGCTTAAAAATGTCAATGATGATGATGCTTGTTCTTCTCACTGTTGTATCGGCTCCTTTTGTATAGATATTTCTATTTTTTTTTTAATCTATTTGATCTTGATTGTACTTTGCACTGCTGTCCATTTTGTGTGTATAATGACAATTAAAAGCATCCATTCATTAGAATTGTCTCATCAAAGCCGAAATGACACAATTTTGCATTAAAATCAATATTGGCGTGCAAAATTGTGGATTTTGGGGTCAAATTTATACACAGATTGATTAATTCCATTCTAAACACATAAATAAAGTCCAAGCAGGTGCAGTCACATGACAATAAAACAGCACAGAATGAGATGGACTCACATGGAGCGTTGTGTTGTTGTTGAGCTGGTCCTGACTGATGGGTGACGCTGCAGGGTGACAGTCCAGAGACACTCTGTCCCGACATGCAGCGTGACACGAGTATTTACAACCTGCACAGAGACAAACTCATCATTCATTCATTCACTGGCTATAGAAAGACAAAGACAACAGAGGCAGTGTTCTCTAACGGATATGCAAACCATCTCTGATACCGTCAGGCTGTCTGTTGAGGCCATAGTTCTCTTTTTGCAAATCAAAACCAACAACATGCAAATCCTGACGTGAGGGAAAATATGAAGGATTAAAAAGTTTCAGAATAAAAGCCAACAGAGGCTTTGAATGTGATTATTTCCTCTAGGATGTGGTGGACAGAGCAGTGAAACTTACTTCAGCTGATTAAAATCTGGAGGCTGGACTTTTATTGTAGTGATATATTTTAGATGAAGACACATTAAACAGGTTTGGGTCAAACAGACTCATCACTCCACAATACTACAAACTACTCGTTAGCACAAAAACTAAACGAGACTTCTGGGGTTATGTGTTTGAATATGCGTTAAAGACGAACATCATTTTGGTTTTCTAGCTCCCAACATCAGCTGAGAGTCAAGACGGAACAACTGAAAATAAGCAAGATGCAAAAACATTTACCTAACATACTTCCTGGAGAGGTGTCTTTGTAATGAGCAACGTAGTTGACAGTGATACAATTAGTTATTTTCCATATAAAGTTTGATATATTGCCAAAAAAGAAATATCTGTCATGACAAAACCGAGACACGAAATGACAGAACCCTCAGATTAAAATATTAAATGACAAAAACGAGACAGAAAACAACAAAAAAGAGACACAAAAAGACTAAAACAAGACACAAAATGACAAAAATGAGGTATCACTGAAAAACCCCACCTACCCAGGAAATGGACTGTTCCATTTCCTTTGGGCAAACGGTGCAGGAAAATAAAAACTCTAACTTCCAGACTGAAAAACAGTTTTTATCCCAGAGTTGTCCAACCCATTTCCCCTCTGGACACACAAACAGACACACTATTACCACCCATCCCACTGCACTAACTCTGTTTACATATTTGTATCTTTGGGTATTTTTGTTTTGTTTGTATATAGTGTGAGCCTTTTCTAGCTTTTATCTATTGCTGGGAGTCACCAGTCGAAATTTTGCTGTGTGGAAACACAATGACAATAAAGATCCTTGATTCTTGAGTCTTGATTTACGCTGCCACTCAAAAGTTTGGGGTCATCCAGACAATTCCATGTTTTCCATGAAAACTCACACTTTTATTCATATGCTAACATAACTGCACAAGGGTTTTCTAATCATCAATGAGCCTTTCAACACCATTAGCTAACACAATGTAGCATTAGAACACAGGAGTGATGGTTGCTGGAAATGTTCCTCTGTACCTCTATGGAGATATTCCATTAAAAATCAGCTGTTTCCAGCTACAATAGTCATTTACCACATTAACAATGTCTACACTGGATTTATCATTAATTTAATGTTATCTTCATTGAAAAAAACTGCTTTTCTTTCAAAAATAAGGACATTTCTAAGTAACATTTTATAGCCTAATCAAGACGGAATCGGCCCCTTAGTTGCCGTCCTATTAGTGCAGGAATGATTGCTGACCCTCACTGATAACTTCACTGCAAAAACTCTAAATCTTACCAAGTCTGTTTGTCTTATTTTTAGTCAAAATGTCTCATCCCACTCGATTCAAGATAAATTCACTTAACAAGAGACATTTCAGCAGATGGAGGGACTTGTTTTAAGACAATGCATCTTCAATATCTTGTTGAGTCAAACAATCTTGAAATTATCTTGTTTTGAGTTGAATTTTGCAAGAAAACTCAAAATAAGTTTAATCCTCGTGTCGTCCTGCAGGTCAAATTAACCCGTTTTAAAGTTTGAAAATGTGGAAAATAATATATATTTTCACAGTGAAACTTCTGATGTCAACATTTTCAACATTTTTGGGAAATCTTTGAACATTTTTTGGTGGAAAAAAAGAAATGATAAAAATGTTTCTTAAGAACATTCACCAAAAAAATATCTTTTTCTGAATGTTCTTAAAGAAAATATTAGAAGTTTTACTGATATATATGTAATCACTTTAGACATTTCTAGGAGTATTTTGGAAGATTTTTACTCATTTTTTGAAAATATTTACAAGAATTTTCTTGCCAAATTTGGGGGATTCTTTTAACATAAAACTTTTAAGGGAAATTTTGAAGGAATTATTGGAATTTTCTTCCTGAAGGTTTTGCAAATTTTCAGAAATTTGGGGAATTTTTTTTCTGATTTCTTGGATTTTTTTCAGACAAGGAAACAATATTTTTTGGTGCTCATAAATGAGGACAACAGGGGGGTTAATACATCTCAAATTAGGAGGTTATATGAAAGCAAAAATCTATTTTTGAGTGAAAAACTGCTTTTTTTTTTTTTTTTTTTTAAGCATATCTGGTTTATTTTAAGACACCTAAGCTTTACAATCCTGGTAAAATAGAGCTTAAAATAAGTTTCCCAGCTAATTTTAAGATCTCAATATTCTAAATATCATATCTTATTTCAAGAAATCTTGCCAAGACATTTTTCACTTGTTCAATTGGCAGATTTTTTCCACTTATTTCAAGGTAAAAATTCCTTGAAATAAGTTTTTTTTCTTGTTTTGAGAGGAGTATTTTTTCCACTCTTCTATCTGAGACACCTGGCTAGAACCCAGCAGCAGCATTAAGACAAATCAGACGGAGGGAGGAGGAATCTGTCAACACACCAACATCACACACTGCAACAAACACCCACATGTGTGTACTCCTGTGTGTGTGTGTGTGTGTGTGTGTGTGTGTGTGTGTGTGTTCCTACCTGTCGACCTCTTTCTCACATGTTGTCCAACTTTATCCGACAGTTTGCACATGGCTGCTCCCATCTCCCATCGTCACCTCACACACTCCGTATCCTCTCTGTTACACTACGTCATCTCCACACACACACACACACACACACACACACACACAACACACTCCTCTCTCTCTCTCTCTTTCTCTGCAGTGTTTTTCAGAGTCTCTCAGCCTTCAGATGCTGCTAGCCTAGCCTAGCCTAGCCTTGCCCCACTCTGCCTGTGTCCAGTGTCTCTGTGTTGTTGTGCTGAGTGGCTCATTTACCAGTCAAATGGAGGCCACAGTGTGATGGACGGGGGAGGAGGGGGAGGAGGGGGAGGACTGCTGACTCAGTCATCTACAGTCCCTCCCTCCTCCTCTCTATTCTCTTACGTAGCTTGTTATGACTAGCGCCTGTCCATCCGTCCCCCCGAATCATCCACCTCGATCCCTACAGACAATGAACCGGATCCACAGAGGAAGAACAAGAGCCTTCTACATCCATCCACCCATCCATCCATCCATCCATCCATCCGCCCGCACATCCATTCATCCACCCACCCATCTATCCATCCATCTATCCGTCCATCCATTTGTCCATCCGTCCATCCATTTGTCCATCCACCCACCCATCCGTCCATCCATCCATTCATCCATCCATCTACCCATCCACCCATCCATATATCCATCATCCGTCCATCCATCCATTCATCCATCCATTCATCCATCCATCTGTCCATCCGTCCATCCATCCATCCATCCATTAGTCCATCCATCCGTCCGTCCATCCATCCGTCCGTCCGTCCATTAGTCCATCCATTCATCCATCCATCCATTCATCCAGCCACCCATCCATCCATCCATTAGTCCATCCATTCATCCATCCATCCACCCATCCATCCATCCATTAGTCCATCCGTCCATCCATCCATCAATCCACCACGTTATGTACAGTGTTTATTTTGGGATGTGGAAACGATATCCCAAAGAAACATCATATCACAACTGTACGAAAGTCTCCACTATTTTAACAACCACTAAACAAGATGCATAAATAGGAGAAAGAAGGAGGCCTAACAATAACATACAAAATCTCACTTATGAAAAGAATTCTGCTGGAAAAATGTGACTCGTCTTTCTGTTAGCACTGTCGCCTTGCAGCTAGAAGATCTCCGGTTAGTGTCCCAGCCTGAGATCTTTCTGTTTCCATGTTCTCCCTGTGCATGTGTGGGTTCTCTCTGGGTTCTCCAGCTTCCTCCCATAGTCCAAAAACATGCTGAGGTTAACTGGTGACTATAAATTGGTGTGAATGTTTGTCTCTATGTGTTGCCCTGTGATAGATTGGTGACCTGTCCAGGTGTCTCCTGCCTTCACCTGAAGTCAGCTGGGATAGACTCCACCCCCCATGACCCTAACGAGGATAAAACGGTGTATAGATGATGGCTAGATGGAACAAAAACCTAGGATTTGGGGAATATCAAATCAGCTGGTGATCGCAGTACACACATGTAACACGTCAAGATGCACAAAAAAGTCCATGACATGCATACCCAAAACACAACAGGAAGTCGGCCATTTTGAATTATGTGTCATATTTTGGATAATTTTGGAGCATTTTTTGCACATTTTCATAAGCTACAAACTCAAACAGGGTAACTTTGAGAGAGCTCAGGTTTGGTCAGGATGTACACCAGGAGCGGGTGATCAAAAGCTATCAAAATGCAAAAGTCTGAGGGCGTGGAAATGGCGGTGCCCGGAATTTCGACGTTTCGCTATGAAACAGGTAGTGCTGTATAACTGACCCGTACATGCTCCAATCTGCCTCAAATTTCACATGTATGATCACAGTTCAGCCCTCATCACATCCATAGGTTAAAATACAGTCACAGTCATAGCGCCACCTAGGGAATGGACAGGAAGTACTGTCTAACTAGCCTGTACATGCTCCAGTCTGCCTCAAACTTTACAAATGTAATCAGAGTCCAGCCCTCATCACATCCATCAGACAATATACACTCTCAGTCGCAGCGCCACCTGGTGGACAGGCTTGGATTCACTGACCAGCAAGGATGCGAGGACCCGTTCAACACTGCTTGCAGCTTTAATTTGGTTTGGAATCTTTAATGTCACATGAGTTAGACCTGGTTGTTAAATGAGGCTGGAATCAATTTTTTTCCTACAAAAGTAACAAAATAGAATCTGGTCAGAAGAAAGCAGATAAATAGACCGACTAGTCGACCTGGACACTACAGCTCTGAAGCTAAACGGGTCACATGGTTTATTCCTGCTAACAATCAGAGCTGGACCGGGAGAACAACAACGACAACAAAATCAGCTCTGACATTTTAGTCCAGACTATTACTGCTTTTCGCTAATTCAAGGGTCTGTATGCTCGTTGCATGTGTTCTAAGATGCCCAAATGTTGCTGGGACAGATAAATATACATGTTATGTTTTCAGATTCCTGCTACCTCACTGGTCTGTAGCGTCTGAAAGCTTAAACTGCTGCGTTCACTGAGCAGCAAAATGAATGTAAAGGTAAACATTGATCTCCAATCATTCAGCTTCATCCCATTGGTCCTCCTCATTCATGCTGCTTCTTCATCATCATCGTCCTCCACTGTCTCTCTCTGCTGTCTCAGGATAAAAGCTTCTCCCAGACGCCACTAATCGATCAGCCCCAATCAGCTGAGAGGAGGAAGGTCAGACACTCTCACACACCAACTCTTCAACCTTTTATTACTAGATGCAGAATGACGAGTAGAATATGAAGTAATTCAAGCCAATAATTATATAAAAACCGATTCTGACGTGATGCCGATGTTAAGAGTTCACATTCTGTTTGTTAAATGTAGACAAAAAAATGTATGTTTATACTATGACTTTTTGATTTGTTGACATTATCAAATATATTAGTCTTTTCAGTCATATATAAACCAAAAATTTATATTCTAATGACTAGCGGACATAATGTAAGTGGAATTTTCTTTTTGAAAATCAGCACACGGAGGGCTTTTATTGTGAAAGTC